>NC_057814.1:275801031-275882863 GCF_018294505.1 Triticum aestivum | reverse complement strand
GCTCGCCGGGAGGCCGCCGCCCCTCGCCGCCGCTCGCCGCCCTCACCCCGAGCCGCCCGAGCCCCGCAGCCCCACCGCCCCGTCGCCGGAGCCTCGCCGGAGCCTATCCCCGAGGTAGCCGCACCTCGCCTCGTTTGCCGGTCTTTGTTAAAAAACCGTTCGTTTAAAAAAACCCTAGATCGGTTTTTTTTGGTTTTGTTATTTTGCGAGCGTTCACCGAACCGTTCGTTTTAACGAACGCGTTCGTCGGTTTTTCTCTGTTAACGAACGTCCGTTCTTTAACCGTTCGTCCGTTTTCTTTTTCGACGGATTTTTCTGCGATTATCTCAGATTCGATTTCTGATCGAATCTTCGTTTCTGTTTAACTTCTCGCTCGTTTATCGGAATCAGGCGATTCAAGCGCCTAGAGTTTCGTCTCGAAATTCTCTTTCCGTTTAACCTACTCAAACAAGTTTTTGCTACTGTAAAATTTGACCTAGATCCAGACTAGTAAACGAAGCTTGTTTCTTTCGCAGTTTGACTTTCGTTGCTTCTTTCGAGTTGATTCTTGTTGCAAACCGGAGTTCTTAAGTTGAACTTTCTGGTTGGATCTTTCATTCGAGTTTTACCTGTGCATTAGATGAGTACTGATTGTATGCTTGTTTGTTTGCGATAGAGTACCCGGAGTGTGCCGCTTGTTACTTCGAATCGCTAGGTTTTGCGGATCATCAGCAAGGCAAGTAACACTTTGATCATACCTTCCATACCCAGTTTTTATTGCATTAGATCTATTCCTCAAACATTGCATGATTAGGATCTAATTAAACTGTGGGTTTGGGAAGTAGTTGAGGTAGTACCTATTACCTGTTTTATTATCAAACCCTTGGGAGTTACTTCTACGTTGCTATTATATTGCCATGCTATGCTCGTAGACGTGGATTTGGGTTTGAGAGATATTCATGACAGATGTGAGATTGTTAATAATGGTTTACCTAAGGTGGCAACTAAAACTCACATCTGGGTGGATTGAGGCACCTGGAGAATCCAGTGTTGTCTGTTTGTATAAGGACCGCCACCCAGGCTCAAAGGGATCATAAGATTATTCATGCTAGAAACTTCCGTGTGCAGCCACAAGCTATTATGGGCTCTAGCATAGTTGAGTAGGTTACATGATCTCTTGAAGAGGTGGGCTAGCAGATGTAGGGGAAAGTAGGTGTACCGGTCCATCCAGAGTAAAGAGTGATTGTTTCTGAAAGACTGTGTCTCGGTCATCCGTTTCTCAAACACCATGCAGTGCGAGAAATAAAACGGAGGCGATCGAGTCTTGTGGGGAAAAGTGCGCAAACCTCTGCAGAGTGTACAAACTAATCATGGTTAGCCGTGTCCCCGGTTATGGACAACTTGAGTATCTAGTACCTGGATTATCATTTGAATCTCATCACCATGTTACTTTTAATTAATTTTGTGGGTTAATGATGACACTTAATTGGGATTGAGTTGGAGGTACCTTCTCAATGTTTAACAACCACCATGATAGTTAAATAAAATTTATTCCTTTGAAGTAGGGAAAAATTGGCTTTTCGCATAAACTGTAACCATAGAGCTTTCCACCAGCCATATATGCATGTAGTATAGTATTATTATTGTTCATTATTCTCTATGTGTTACATTGCCAGCATATTCTATGTGCTGACCCGTTTTCGGGCTACAACGTTTCATGTTGCAGACTTTTCAGACGACGAGTAAGGTGCCTTAGGTCGTGGTCTTATACTCAGTGATGCCGCTGGAGTTGATGGACTCACTTATCTTCCAAGTCTTCCGCTGTTATCGTTTTAGATGGCCTTAAGCCATGTTTATCATACTTAATCTCTTCGGAGATATTCGATGTGCTAAGTGTGTGATTGCTACTCTGTTATAAATCCTCCATTTGTACTGTGCGTGTCAGCATTACTGATCCAGGGATGACACTGGTGCACAGCAGCACAGACCATTTGAGGTCTGGTCGCTACACGTCCTCATTGGCTTGTCCACAAAAGAAGCACTTTGTGCTCTCCACTTTAAGACCTCTTATCTCCATATTGGTCAGGAGCGCCAGTGATTCATGCTTCACCCGCCATGTGAACATTTGCACCGTTCGTGGGCACGGGAGCTTCCATATCCTTTTCCATGAGTCGTCCCGACAAGCATTCAGATTACCAGCAGATGTGGAGCTCATTCCCACTCCTCCAAGTCTCCGCTGCGATTCTAACTCGACATATAACTTGTAGGCGCTCTTGACTGAGTGTTCCCATTTTGTATCAAACTAACATGCAATGAAATCATGCACTCTTTCTCTCAAGGGCATCTCGAGGATGTGGCGAGCATCATCTACCCAGAAGGATTCCCTCACCAGTTGCTCATCCCATTGTCCTGTACCCGGGTCTATTAGGTCACTAACTTTGGTAAGCAGATTGTGTCCTCTAGGGGTAATGACTCTCCGTGACCATGGTCATGGGATCCAAGGATCTGTCCAAATGTTAACAGCAGTTCCATAACCAATCCGCCAAATATAACCCTCTCAAATCAACTCAATGCCTTTGATTAAGCTCCTCCAGGTATATGAGATACCATCCTTGGCTTCAGCTTAAAGAACACCGCTATGTGGGTAGTACCGGGCCTTAAGAACACGAGCACATAATGTGTCCGGTTGTTGGATCAGTCTCCAAGCCTGCCTGGAGAGCATTGCCATGTTGAATCTATGCATGTCCCGGAATCCTAGCCCCCCTCTCGCTTTCGATCTGGTTAGTTTGTCCCACCTAATCCAGTGTACCGTATTCTCCTTCTCTTGTTGGCTCCGCCAGTATGTACCAATGAGAGAACTTAACTACTGACAGAAGCTTTTTGTGAGATCAAAACATGACATAGCTGATACGTCCATTTTACATCATGCTTTTATATCGATATTTATTGCATTATGGGCTGTTATTACACATTATGTCACAATACTTATGCCTATTCTCTCTTATTTTGCAAGGTTTACATGAAGAGGGAGAATGCCGGCAGCTAGAATTCTGGGCTGAAAAGGAGCAAATATTAGAGACCTATTCTGCACAACTCCAAAAGTCCTGAAACTTCATGGAAGTCATTTTTGGAATTTATAAAAAATACTGAGCAAAGAAAATACCAGAGGGGGCCCACACCCTGGCCACGAGGGTGGGGGCGCGCCCTACCCCCCTGGGCGCGCCCCCTGCCTCGTGGGCCCCCTGGCACGCCTCCGGTGCCCATCTTCTGCTATATGAAGTCTTCCGTCCGAGAAAAAAATCATAAGCAAGCTTTCGGGAAGAAACTCCACCGCCACGAGGCGGAACCTTGGCGGAACCAATCTAGGGCTCCGGCAGAGCTGTTTTGCCGGGGAAACTTCCCTCTGGGAGGGGGAAATCATCGCCATCGTCATCACCAACGATCCTCTCATCGGGAGGGGTCAATCTTCATCAACATCTTCACCAGCACCATCTCCTCTCAAACCCTAGTTCATCTCTTGTATCCAATCTTTGTCCCAAAGCCTCAGATTGGTACCTGTGGGTTGCTAGTAGTGTTGATTACTCCTTGTAGTTGATGCTAGTTGGTTTATTTGGTGGAAGATTATATGTTCAGATCCATTATGCATATTAATACCCCTCTGATTATGAACATGAATATGATTTGTGAGTAGTTACGTTTGTTCCTGAGGACATGGGAGAAGTCTTGCTATTAGTAGTCATGTGAATTTGGTATTCGTTCGATATTTTGATGAGATGTATGTTGTCTTTCCTCTAGTGGTGTTATGTGAACGTCGACTACATGACACTTCACCATTGTTTGGGCCTAGAGGAAGGCATTGGGAAGTAATAAGTAGATGATGGGTTGCTAGAGTGACAGAAGCTTAAACCCTAGTTTATAAGTTGCTTCGTAAGGGGCTGATTTGGATCCATATGTTTCATGCTATGGTTAGGTTTACCTTAATACTTCTTTTGTAGTTGCGGATGCTTGCAATAGGGGTTAATCATAAGTGGGATGCTTGTCCAAGTAAGGACAGCACCCAAGCGCCGGTCCACCCACATACCAAATTATCAAAGTAACGAACGCGAATCATATGAACATGATGAAAACTAGCTTGACGATAATTCCCATGTGTCCTCGGGAGTGCTTTTCTCTATATAAGAGTTTGTCCAGGCTTGTCCTTTGCTGCAAAAAGGATTGGGCCATCTTGCTGCACTTTATTTACGCTTGTTACTTGTTACCCGTTATAAATTACCTTATCACAAAACTATCTGTTACCGATAATTTCAGTGCTTGCAGAGAATACCTTACTGAAAACTGCTTATCATTTCCTTCTGCTCCTCATTGGGTTCGACACTCTTACTTATCGAAAGGACTATGATAGATCCCCTATACTTGTGGGTCATCAATAGCAAACATGGGGATTGCTTGCGCCACCGCCGTCACTAGCGTCTCCTTGCCCACCTTCGCAATAAGGTTTTCCTTCCACCCATAAACCCTTCCTGCCAATGCCCCTTTGATATATGCAAATGCCTTTCTTCTGGATTTTCCCACATGCACCGGGAGCCCGAGATACTTCTCATTCTAGTTTTCGCTGTGAATCTCTAGTGCATCCTTAACTGTATTCCTTGTTGTAGCGGAGGTATTGGGGCTGAACATTACAGCCGATTTTTCAACATTAATACACTATCCCGAACATGCCCAATAGAGATCCAACACTGCTCTCAGCTCATTTGCTTCTTCCGAGGTGGCTTCCAGCATTAGTACTGAATCATCGGCAAATAGCAGGTGTGACACGGTCGGGGCAGCCTGACAGATTTTAACTCCAGTTATTCTGCCCTCCCTTTCAGCAGCATGGAGTAGAGTTGATAGTCCTTCAACGCATATCACAAATAGGTATGGCGAGACTGCGTCCCCTTAACGCAGACCACGCGACGGGACAAACTGCTCTGTCAACTCACCATTAACCTTAATTTGGTACCGCACCGATGTAACACACTTCATAATCAGATCCACCCAAGCTCTATCAAAACCAAGCTTGCCAGGCATTGCCTGTAGAAAATTCCACTCAACCCGGTCATAAGCTTTACTCATATCCGCTTTAACCGCAGCAACACCTTCCTTCCCTTTCTTCTTATTTCACAGGAAATGGGACAGCTCGTAGGCTATAAGAACATTGTCAGTGATAAGTCTTCCCGGAACAAAGGCGCTCTGATTATCTGAGATAAGATCAGGAAGGATGGTTTTGAGTCTGTTTGCAATCACCTTGGACACCAGTTTGTACAGTACATTACAAAGGGATATCGGCCTGAGGTCCTTGATCTTGCTCGGATTTTTGACCTTCAGAATCAGCACAACCACTGTATCGTTCCACCCCATAGGGATATCATCACCATTCAGTACAACAAGCACTTCCTCCATGATGCGATCCCCCGTGAAATGCCAGTGCTTTTTATAGACTATAGACTGCGTCCCATCTGGCCCGGGTGCCTTCAGGTCTCCGATGTGGTCAAGAGCTACCTTGATTTCCTCTCGTGTGAATTCCGCATTAAGGGCAGCCTGCATAGTGCTCGTGACCCGGGGCTCCACTCGATCAATCAATTCGGCTAACCGAGTGCTGTTATTTGTGGTGAACAGGTCCTGAAAAAAGAGCGAATATAGTTATTCAACTCCGGTCCCTCCTCCAGAATCGAGCCATCCTCTCTCCTCAGCTTCTTCACTCTGTTTGATTTCTTCCTGGCCGATGCAAACACCATGAAATAGCGCGTGTTCCTGTTGCCATGTTTCAGCCAAGTGATGTGTGTTCTTTGCTTGGCTTTAGTGTACTTTTTCTCTTCCATATCCCTCACCACACATCTTAGTCTCGCCTCCTCCCTAACCTTGTGCTCCGACACGGGCTGTTTCATACATCTTTCTAGATCAGCTCGACCCTTCTTCAATCTACACTCAAGTTCTCCCACCACCTCCTTGTTCCACTTTTTCATTCTGCCTGCCACTTCCTCCATAGCACCGGCCACACCTCCTCCTCCGTTCATCCAGCTCTCCTCCCACTCCCCTTGTATCTCTTCACTACACCCTTCTTCCTGCAGCCACCAAGCTTCAAACCGAAAACCCCGGTCGCCACTTGGTCTCGCTTTTTTATCTCCCTCTGTATCAACAATGACAGGGCGGTGGTCGGAGTGACGTGGATTGCCATTCAACACCGAGAACTCAGGGAAGAGTTCACACCACTCCGCGTTTGCCGTTGCTCTATCCAATCTTTCACAGATATAAGTATCATATTCTTTGTTGTGGTTCCTCCGAGTGAACTTGTCTCCTTCGTACCCAATATCACAGAGTGCACAATTGACAAAACTCGCTCGGAAGTTATCCATACAAGACTGTGCCCACGGCACTCCTCCCACCTTCTCATCATCTCTCGGGATCTCATTGAAGTCCCCTACACATAACCACGGCCTCCCCTCTTGGTGTTGTTGCCCTAGTAATCTGATGGTGCGCCATGTTTCTTTTTTCCGGTCAGCATCAGACTCTCCATAAACCCCTGTTAGCCTCCATACACCTCCTTCCTCCCCTTCCACATCAACATCCACATGTCTCCTACCGTACGATCTGAGCGTCACGTCCACACCCCTCCTCCAGAACATCACAATCCCTCTGCTCCGGCCCACTGGGTCCCAAGCTATCATGTTAGCCAACCCAAGAGACCACCTGAACCTCTCCAACTCCCCTTCTATTAGTTTAGTTTCAGCCAAAAACAGTATATCGGGATCCTCCAGTCTCCCCATTTCGAGGAGTCCTTGAACCGCCGGGCCATTCCCAAGTCCCCGACAGTCCCAGCTTATTATTTTCATGGCTCCCGGCGGGGCTGCTCCAGCAGCCCGGCCAATATCTTATCATTGGCAGCCAAAAGCAGGGTGTCGATCGCCAGCACAACATCCCAAGACATCTCATCCACCTTACCCTTCTTTCCTAGCTCCTCTTCTTCCACCCTCCCCCTCTTCCCGCCCAGACCAGTATCCATCTCCCTCGCAGCCACTACACCAGCCATGTCTCTACCCTTCTTTTTGTATTTTCTCCCTCCCGAGGACTTGTCTTTCTCCCCCACCCCGCTTGGTGTAACCATCCTCCCACCCTTCTCCACAGACGTCATCTCTGACTTGCTCGGGTTTCTTACTGCAGCAGGTGCCACATCCTCTTGCCCATCAGGACTAGCTTGCAGCCGTTTTGCTCCTTCTTCGAGATCCAGCTTCTTTGGATTAACCCTTCCCCCAAGAAACTTATCATTTTTGACAGGGCTAGTTACCTCCTCCTCCTTACCCGACCTGCCAACTCCACCTCCGTTGGAGTGGGAGTCGCTCTTCCTCCAGGATAAGCTCTCGCTCCCACTGCCCGACCGCCCGCCCGACCAGCTGTACCCATAGTTGCGTGGCCCGCTGGAACTTCTTCCTCCAGACCTCCAAAATCTCTCCTCAGACCATCCCTTACGCTGACCTATATCAGCCTGCAGCCAGTGCCCAAATTGTGAGCGTTCTCCCTTCTTCAACTTGATAGAGCAATCCTTCTCTCCGTGACCAATGATCCCACATGTATAGTAGAAATCCGGCAAGTATTCATATTCAAATTTGCACCAATCTCTATCCTCCTCTTCTTCCCCCCCTCTCTGAGGCTACCTTCCCCTTGTCATGCACCTCTGCACTCTCCTCTCCCCCATCTAGGGTAAAACCCCTCATGATTGGTCTATCAATCTGCATCCTGATTTTGATCCGCAGAAACTTGCCAATAGCAATCCCATCAGCCCCTGTGTCCGCCTCCACAAACTCCCCAATGATATTACCAATATCCTCTGCAGACTCCTCGGTCATCATGCCGAGAGGAAGGTTATAAACCCTAACCCAAATTGGGATGTTGTTGTGATTGTAATCCTCCGGCCTCTTGCTCGGTACGTAGTCTTCCACCACCACTAGTTCCTTGTCAAACATCCATGGTCCATCTTCAATCGCCTTGCGCTTACCCGACTCTTGGTGAAACGTGAATAGGAACTGACTCACACCTATCTCCTTGCACCAAATTCCCTTGATCGGACACCAAACCTTGCCCAGGGAGAGGCAGATCGCATCTGGATGTGCCAATCTCTCAGACATGGCCTTACCCACCACCTGCAACATCGTCTCCTTCCCTTTCTCCCTAGATGAGAGCCGAACCTTTACGCCCTTCTTCTCCTCCTCCGAAAGCTTCAAACCCTTCAACATCCCCGTTGTTGATTATAAGGATTATTAGGAAGTATAGGATAGAGTAGGATTTGGTCCTGCCTTGTCTTGTACTCCAAGTTGGTCTTTGTAGTCCTATATATATGCCCACGAGGCTCAAGCAATACAACGAAATATTCCACCAAATCCCTCTCTCCCTTCTAACACCCGCCACCCCTTCCAGCGCCATGACTCCGCACCCCCAACCGCCGGACCTCCTCCTTGGTTCAGGTGTTGTACGACCACGCACCCTAGGGGAACGCGCAGAAGGCTTATGGTGGATGGGTTGAGGACGGGAGGAAGGATGAGAATCACGAGGACGAGGACGACAGATGAGTCTAGACGGCGGCGGATCAGAAGAACCCTAGGCAGACATGGAGCCCCGATCGCGATCGCCACCGGAATCACCGGACAGGACGTTAACCGTCACCCAAGCGGGATGGGCCCTATACTATCACTTTTATCATGAAATGATTGATCGTGTACGAGGCGCCGTGTTGGTGTTATCCACTTGTGGACAAAGCGTTAGTAGCGGGCGGAGGCTGGTATTTCTACTTATCCGTCTTGATAATTTTTGGATGTACTTAAACTAGTACTGATGATCCTAGTGGATGTTTCTTTGATCTGGGACTATTTTGCCTTGTACACCGAACGACGGTAGTAGTGAGAGGAGCGCCCATGAGATATTCCTCTGAATATGTACTAGCTCCCAGAAGTATTTGGCAGTGCATGTGACGTTTATTAGTGCATGTAACACTGGTTTTTGATTAAACCTCGGGATCCATGTGAGGAGTACTACTGCACTCATTGTTAGCAGGTTATCTCTTGCTAAACAGTACCCAACTCCTCACAAAAAAGTATCCCAATTGGAGCTCACACAGGACCTTTCAATATTTGAACAGAATGACTTGCAGCTCATAATTCTTCCTTCAGGTAGCAACTGGTCCATACGCAGATACTTCGTCAATGGTTCTGCAGCACCACATTGCTGAAAAGACACTGATCTCTTCAACTCAAGTAAACCTGTGCGTTATTGTCTGTAACTGGTCCACCATGAACTATGCCTGGCAGTCATTGTAGAAAATCGTACGGATAAGCTAGATGTGCAGCCAGAGGCAACGGCTCACAGGTGTAGCAAAAGAAACGGCGGAGGCGAGCCACGGCCGCGGGTGGCGAGCCGGCGGATGCTACCTCTTGAATACAGCGTTGGTTTTCCCATGAAGAGGAAAGGGTGATGTAGCAAAGTAGCGTAAGTATTTCCCTCAGTTTTTTAGAACCAAGGTATCAATCCAGTAGGAGGTTACGCGCGAGTCCCTCGCACCTACACAAAACAAATAAATCCTCGCAACCAACGCGATAAGGGGTTGTCAATCCCTTCACGGTCACTTACGAGAGTGAGATCTAATAGATATGATAGGGTAATATTTTTGGTATTTTTGTGATAAAGATGCAAAGTAAAATAAAAGCAAAGTAAAAAGCAAAGGAAATAACTAAGTGTTGGAAGATTAATATGATGAAGATAGACCCGGGGGCCATAGGTTTCACTAGTGGCTTCTCTCAAGAACATAAGTATTTTACGGTGGGTGAACAAATTAATGTTGAGCAATTGACAGAATTGAGCATAGTTATGAGAATATCTAGGTATGATCATGTACATAGGCATCATGTCCGAGACAAGTAGACCGACTCCTGTCTGCATCTACTACTATTACTCCATTCATCGACCGCTATCCAGCATGCATCTAGAGTATTAAGTTCATAAAAATAGAGTAACGCCTTAAGCAAGATGACATGATGTAGAGGGATAAATTCATGCAATATGATAAAAACCCCATCTTGTTATGCTCGATGGCAAAAATACAATACGTGCCTTATTGCCCCTACTGTCACTGGGAAAGGACACCGCAAGATTGAACCCAAAGCTAAGCACTTCTCCCATTGCAAGAAAGATCAATCTAGTAGGCCAAACCAAACTGATAATTCGAAGAGACTTGCAAATATAACCAATCATACATAAAACAATTCAGAAGATTCAAATATTGTTCATAGATAAACTTGATCATAAACCCACAATTCATTGATCTCAACAAACACATCGCAAAAAGAGGATTACATCGAATAGATCTCCACGAGAGAGGGGGAGAACATTGTATTGAGATCCAAAAAGAGAGAAGAAGCCATCTAGATAATAACTATGGACCCGAAGGTCTGAGGTAAACTACTCACACTTCATCGGAGGGGCTATGGTGATGATGTAGAAGCCCTCCGTGATCGATGCCCCCTCCCGCGGAGCTCCGGAACAGGCCCCAAGATGGGATCTCGTGGATACAGAAGGTTGCGGCGATGGAATTAGGTTTTTGGCTCCGTATCTGATCGTTTGGGGGTACATAGGTATATATAGGAGGAAGAAGTACGTCGGTGGAGCAACAGGGGGCCCACGAGGGTGGTGGGTGCGCCTGGTGGGGGTGGGCGCCCCCCTACCTCGTGGCCTCCTCCTTTATTTCTTAACGTAGGGTCCAAGTCTCCTGGATCTTGTTCGTTCCAAAAATCACGTTCCCGAAGGTTTCATTCCGTTTGGACTCCGTTTGATTTTCTTTTTCTGCGAAACTCTGAAATAGGCAGCAATTCTGGGCTGGGCCTCCGGTTAATTGGTTAGTCCCAAAAATAATATAAAAGTGAATAATAAAGCCCAAAAATGTCCAAAACAGAAGATAATATAGCATGGAGCAATCAAAAATTATAGATACGTTGGAGACGTATCAAGCATCCCCAAGCTTAATTCCTGCTCGTCCTCGAGTAGGTAAATGATAAAAACAGAATTTTTGATGCGGAATGCTACTTGGCATAATTTCAATGTAATTCTTCTCATTGTGGCATGAATGTTCAGATTTGATATGATTCAATATAAAAGTTTAATGTTGACATAAAAACAATAATATTTCAAGCATACTAACTAAGCAATTATGTCTTATCAAAATAACATAGCCAAAGCAAGTTATCCCTACAAAATCATATAGTCTGGCTATGCTCCATCTTCCCCACACAAAATATTCATAATATGTACGACCCCGGTTTTAGCCAAGAAATTGGTTCATACTTTTAATGCGCTTCAGCCTTTTCAACTCTTACGCAATACATGAGCGCAAGCCATGGATATAGCACTATGGTGGAATAAGGTATAATGGTAGGGGTTATGTGGGAAGACAAAAATGGAGAAAGTCTCACATCAACGAGGCTAATCAACGGGCTATGGAGATGCCCATCGATTGATGTTAATGCGAGGAGTAGGGAGGGATTGCCATGCAACGGATGCACTAGATCTATAAGTGTATGAAAGCTCGAAAAGAAACTAAGTGGGTGTGCATCCAACTTGCTTGCTCACGAAGACCTCGGGCATTTGAGGAAGCCCATCATTGGAATATACAAGCCAAGTTCTATAATGAAATTTCCCAATAGTATATGAAAGTGACAAAATGAGAGGCTCTCTATCATGAAGATCACGGTGCTACTTTGAAGCACAAGTGTGGTAAAAGGATAGTAACATTGTCCCTTCTCTCTTTTTCTCTCATTTTTTTATTTGGGCCTTTTCTCTTCTTCTTTTATGGCATCTTTTTTTAGTCCGGAGTCTCATCCCGACTTGTGGGGGAATCATAGTCCCCATCATCCTTTCCTCACTTGGGACAATGCTCAAATAATGATGATCATCACACTTTTATTTACTTACAACTCATAAATTACAACTCAATACTTAGAACAAAATATGACTCTATATGAATGCCTCCGGCAGTGTATCGGGATATGCGATGAATCAAGAGCGACATGTATGAAAGAATTATGAACGGTGGCTTTGCCACAAATACGATGTCAACTACATGATCATGCAAAGCAATATGACAATGATGGAGCATGTCATGATAAATGAAACGGTGGAAAGTTGCATGGCAATATATCTCGGAATGGCTATGGAAATGCCATGATAGGTAGGTATGGTGGCTGTTTTGAGGAAGATATAAGGAGGTTTATGTGTGAAAGAGCATATCATATCACGGGGTTTGGATGCACCGGCGAATTTTGCACCAACTCTCAAGGTGAGAAAGGGCAATGCGCGGTACCGAAGAGGCTAGAAAACTGCGGAAAGGTAAGTGTGCGTATAATCCATGGACTCACATTAGTCATAAAGAACTCATATACTTATTGCAAAAATTTATTAGCCCTCGAAGCAAAGTACTACTACGCATGCTCCTAGGGGAAGGGTTGGTAGGAGTTAACCATCGCGCGATCCCGACCGCCACACAAAGGAAGACAATCAACAAATACTTCATGCTCCGACTTCGTTACATAACGGTTCACCATACGTGCATGCTACGGGAATCACAAACTCCAACACATGTATTTTTCAATTCCACAATTACTCAACTAGCACAACTATGATATTACCACCTTTATATCTCAAAACAATTATCAAGCATCAATTTTCTCATGATATTAATTAAAGCAAATTGCCATGCTATTTTAAGACTCTCAAAATAATATAAGTGAAGCATGAGAGATCAATATTTTCTATAAAACAAATCCACCACCGTGCTCTAAAAGATATAAGTGAAGCACTAGAGCAAAACTATATAGCTCAAAAGATATAAATGAAGCACATAGAGTATTCTAATAATTTCCGAATCATGTGTGTCTCTCTCAAAAGGTGTGTACAGCAAAGATGATTATGGTAAACTAACAAATAAAGACTCAAATAATACAAGACGCTCCAAGCAAAACACATATCATGTGGTGAATAAAAATATAGCTCCAAGTAAGTTACCGATGGAAGTAGACAAAAGAGCGGATGCCTTCCGGGGCATCCCCAAACTTTGGCTTTATGGTGTCCTTAGATTATCTTGGGGGTGCCATGGGCATCCCCAAGCTTAGGCTCTTGCCACTCCTTGTTCCATAATCCATCAAATCTTTCATCCAAAACTTGAAAACTTCACAACACAAAACTTAACAGAAAATCTCGTGAGCTCCGTTAGCGAAAGAAAACAAAAGATCACTTCAAGGTACTGTAATGAACTCATTATTTATTTATATTGGTGTTAAACATACTGTATTACAACTTCTCTATGGTTTATAAACTCTTTTACTAGCCATAGATTCATCAAAATAAGCAAACAACACACGAAAAACAGAATCTGTCAAAAACAGAACAGTCTGTAGTAATCTGTAACTAACACAAACTTCTGGAACTCCAAAAAATCAGCCAAAATAGGACGGCCTAGAAAATTTGTTTATTGATCAGCAGCAATTGGAATCAATATTTTATCACGTTCTGGTGATTTTTAACAATTATTTTCGTGAACAGAAAGTTTCTGGAAATTTCTGCAAGATCAAATAACTATCATCCAAGAAGATCCTATAGGTTTAACTTGGCACAAACACTAATTAAAACATAAAAACACATCTAACCAGAGGTTAGAACAAATATTTATTCCTAAACAGAAGAAAAAAGCAAAAAACTAAAAATAAAATTGGGTTGCCTCCCAACAAGCGCTATCGTTTAACGCCCCTAGCTAGGCATAAAAGCAAGGATAGATCTAGGTATTGCCATCTTTGGTAGGCAATCCATAAGTGGCTCTCATGATAGATTCATATGGTAATTTTACTTTCTTCCTAGGGAAGTGTTCCATGCCTTTCTTTAATGGAAATTGGAATCTAATATTCCCTTCCTTCATATCAATAATTGCACCAATCGTTCTAAGGAAGGGTCTACCAAGAATAATAGGACATGAAGGATTGCAATCTATATCAAGAACAATAAAATCTACGGGCACATAGTTCCTATTTGGAACAATGAGAACATCATTAATTCTTCCCATAGGTTTCTTAATAGTGGAATCCGCAAGGTGCAAGTTTAAAGAGCAATCATCAAAATCACGGAAACCTAGCAAATCGCACAAAGTTTTTGGAATCGTGGAAACACTAGCACCCAAATCACATAAAGCATAGAACTCATGATCCTTCATCTTAATTTTAGTAGTAGGTTCCCACTCATCATAAAGTTTTCTAAGGATAGAAACTTCCAACTCAAGCTTTTCTTCATAAGATTGCAGCAAAGCATCAACGATATATTGGTAAAAGCTTTGTTTTGACTATAAGCATGAGGAGAATTTAGCACGGATTGCAACAAGGAAATACAATCTATCAAAGAGAAATTATCATAATTAAGTTCCTTGAAATCCAAAATAGTGGGTTTATTAACATCTAATTTTTTGATTTCTTCAATCCCACTTTTATCAATTTTAGCATCAAGATCTAAAAACTCCGAATTTTTGAAACGCCTTCTAGGTAATAGTGGATCATATTCAGTCCCATAATTATCAAGATTCATATTGAAAAACAAAGATTTAATAGGGGGCACATCAATAACTTTTAGATCTTCATCTTTATTTTCATAGAAATTTGAAGAACACGCTTTCATAAAGCAATCTTTCTTAGCACGCATCCTACCGGTTCTTTCTTTGCACTCATCAATGGAAATTCTCATGGATTTGAGAGACTCATTGATATCATGCTTAGGAGGAATAGATCTAAGTTTTAAAGAATCAACATCAAGAGAAATTCTATCAACGTTCCTAGCCAATTCATCAACTTTAAGCAATTTCTCTTCAAGCAAAGCATTGAAATTCTTTTGCGAATTCATAAAGTCTTTAACACTAGTCTCAAATTCAGAGGGCATCTTATTAAAATTTCCATAAGAGTTGTTGTAGGAATTACCATAATTGTTAGAGGGATTGCTAGGATAAGGCCTAGGATTAAAGTTTCCTCTATACGCGTTGTTACCAAAATTATTCCTACCAACAAAATTCACATCCATAGATTCATTATTATTCTCAATAAAAGTAGACAAAGGCATATCATTAGGATCACAAGAAACACTCTTAGTAGCAAATAATTTCATAAGTTCATCCATCTTTCCACTCAAAACATTAATTTCTTCTATCGCATGCACTTTTTTATTAGTAGCTCTTTCAGTGTGCCATATAGAATAATTAACCATAATATTATCTAGGAGTTTAGTAGCTTCTCCTAAAGTGATTTCCATAAAAGTGCCTCCCGCGGCCGAATCTAAAAGATTTCTAGAAGCAAAATTCAATCCGGCATAAAAAATTTGTATAATCATCCACAAATTCAAACCATGAGTAGGGCAATTACGTATCATTAATTTCATCCTCTCCCAAGCTTGTGCAACATGTTCATGATCAAGTTGCTTAAAATTCATAATTACGTTTCTAAGAGAGATGATCTTAGCGGGAGGAAAATATTTAGAGATAAAAGCAACTTTGCACTTATTCCAATAATCAATACTATTTTTAGGCAAAGACGAAAACCAAGATTTAGCACGATCTCTAAGCGAAAAAGGAAATAGCTTTAGCTTAACAATATCATTATCAACATCTTTCTTCTTTTGCATATCACACAAATCAACGAAGCTATTTAGATGAGTAGCGGCATCTTCACTAGGAAGGCCGGCGAATTGATCTTTCATGACAAGATTCAACAAAGCAGCATTGATTTCACAAGATTCAGTATCGGTAAGAGGAGCAATCGGAGTGCTAAGGAAATCATTATTGTTGGTATTGGTAAAGTAACATAATTTGGCATTATCTTGAACCATCATGACAAACAAGCAATCCAACACACAGGCAAACAAAAAGCAAGCGAAAAAGGGGCGAACAAAAAGAGAGGGCGAATAAAACGGCAAGGGTGAAGTGGGGGAGAGAAAAACGAGAGGCAAATAGCAAATAATGTAATGCGGGAGATAAGGGTTGTGATGGTTACTTGGTATGTTGACTTTTGCGTAGACCTCCCCGGCAACGGCACCAGAAATCCTTCTTGCTACCTCTTGAGCACTGCATTGGTTTTCCCTTGAAGAGGAAAGGGTGATGCAGCAAAGTACCGTAAGTATTTCCCTCGGTTTTTGAGAACCAAGGTATCAATCCAGTAGGAGGCTACGCGCGAGTCCCTCGCACCTACACAAAACAAATAAATCCTCGCAACCAACGCGATAAGGGGTTGTCAATCCCTTCACGGTCACTTACGAGAGTGAGATCTGATAGATATGATAGGGTAATATTTTTGGTATTTTTGTGATAAAGATGCAAAGTAAAATAAAAGCAAAGTAAAAAGCAAAGGAAATAACTAAGTGTTGGAAGATTAATATGATGAAGATAGACCCGGGGGCCATAGGTTTCACTAGTGGCTTCTCTCAAGAACATAAGTATTTTATGGTGGGTGAACAAATTACTGTTGAGCAATTGACAGAATTGAGCATAGTTATGAGAATATCTAGGTATGATCATGTGTATAGGCATCACGTCCGAGACAAGTAGACCGACTCCTGCCTCCATCTACTACTATTACTCCACTCATCGATCGCTATCCAGCATGCATCTAGAGTATTAAGTTCATAAAAACAGAGTAACGCCTTAAGCAAGATGACATGATGTAGAGGGATAAATTCATGAAATATGATAAAAACCCCATCTTGTTATCCTCGATGGCAACAATACAATACGTGTCTTGCTGCCCCTACTGTCACTGGGAAAGGACACCGCAAGATTGAACCCTAAGCTAAGCACTTCTCCCATTGCAAGAAAGATCAATCTAGTAGGGCAAACCAAACTGATAGTTCGAAGAGACTTGCAAAGATAACCAATCATATATAAAACAATTCAGAAGATTCAAATATTGTTCATAGATAAACTTGATCATAAACCCACAATTCATCGGTCTCAACGAACACACCACAAAAAGAAGATTACATCGAATAGATCTCCACGAGAGAGGGGGAGAACATTGTATTGAGATCCAAAAAGAGAGAAGAAGCCATCTAGCTAATAACTATGGACCCGAAGGTCTGAGGTAAACTACTCACACTTCATCGGAGGGGCTATGGTGATGATGTAGAAGCCCTCCGTGATCGATGCCCCCTCCGGCGGAGCTCTGGAACAAGCCCCAAGATGGGATCTCATGGATACAGAAGGTTGAAGCGGTGGAATTAGGTTTTTGGCTCCGTATCTGATCGTTTGGGGGTACGTAGGTATATATAGGAGGAAGAAGTACATCGGTGGAGCAACAGGGGGCCCACGAGGGTGGAGGGCGCGCCTGGTGGGGGTGGGCGCGCCCCCCTACCTCGTGGCCTCCTCCTTTATTTCTTGACATAGGGTCCAAGTCTCCTGGATCTTGTTCGTTCCAAAAATCACGTTCCCGAAGGTTTCATTCCGTTTGGACTCCGTTTGATATTCTTTTTCTGCGGAACTCTGAAATAGGCAAAAAACAGCAATTCTGGGCTGGGCCTCCGGTTAATAGGTTAGTCCCAAAAATAATATAAAAGTGAATAATAAAGCCCAATAATGTCCAAAACAGAAGATAATATAGCATGGAGCAATCAAAAATTATAGATACGTTGGAGACGTATCAGCGGCGACTCTGCAACTAGGGCGGCTCTTGACAAAGACGGAGGCGGCGGCGGTGGCTCGAGGAGTCGGCTCAACGCGCGTCCACGACGGCGGGTTGGAAGCAGAGGGAGACCGTGGCGGCTCATGATACTGCCGTGCCGCAATATGGCTGGCTCGTGATGCAGCAACATAGGTGGCCGGCCTGATGCGTGCTTGGCGACTTGAAGAGGCTCGAGGCGGACATCTGGTCTAGGCCACGTCGGAGGCAATCTGAGGCAGCGGCCCATGAACAGCAACGGGGCGGGTCACATCAGCTCGAGCAGTGTGAAACCGGCAATTTAGAACAGCGCCGCGGTAGCTCGAGCAACGTCAGCGTAGCAGATCCACGGCGAAGGCTGCAACCGCGGCTCGGTGGGTCAACACGGCGCGGCTTGAGTAGTGCTGTAGCAGAGCGACTCAGCGCGGGACAGCAGCGGAGGAGCAGATGGCTGGCCCGGCAGCTCAGCAGGGGCCGCGGCATCTTGTGGAGGCGTATTGCAGCGGTGGCAGGTCGAATCGGGGGCGGCCGGCGGACTGAGGCCGCACGCGCGACCACAGCGGCAGCGTTACTGCTCGGCCTGGTTGAGGCGACTGCAGTCATCGTACACAGAGTAGGAGCCGCAGCAGCTTACGGTGATGGTAAGTCGGCGAGACGGCTCAGATTGGAGTCACGGCGACGGCGGCTTGCTGCGGGATCGTGGACCACAGCAACGGAGGGTGGCTCGACGGAGACCGGCAGCGTTTTGACGGAGACCGGTGGCTCAGCAGCTCAGAGGCGGTTCGGAGTGAGGACGCTCCGGCAAGGGCGGCACAAGGCAGCAGCAAGGCGGGTCTGCGGCTTGGACGGCAGGCGACTCGTCTCACAGAGGCAGCTATGGCAGAGGCGGCTCGGCAGCCAGGGCAACTCGATATCGAAGCAATTTGGAGGCCAGGCCACCGGGTCGGTGAAGGCGGAGCGGTCTTGACGAGACCGCGGTGGTAACTCGGATTCGGCGAGGCGGGTCTGACTCCTCGTCCGGATCGTAATTGGCTTTGGCAAAAAACAAAAAACACCACGTAACTGAACACGGTTGTCTGACTCATCTGCCTGTAGTATAGATCAGCGTTGATAATAAAAAAATTGCCCGCCTCGGCGACTTGCAAGATAGCGGGGGCGGAATCGACCACAACGCTAATTTCTCTTGAATTTTTAATCTTGTACACACTATTTTTACTGTTCGTCGGCAATGGTGTTTCTGCGCCAGCTCTTTTTGTCCAACACATCGTGAGCTTCTTCATCCCTGAAGAAATCCCTTCAAGAACTCAACACTACTGTGCGCCTGGCCCCACGGTGGGCGCCACCTGTCGTTGTTTTGTCACGGCAGATGTCCTCGTGAAAAGGACTTAGTCGTGAGGCCAACGCATCCATGTGGTATCTTGAGAGGGGTTGAGTGGGACAGAGATGCGAGGTTTTTTACCCAGGTTCGGCCTCTCACGGCGGAGGTAAAAACCTACTCCTGCTTCATTGATATTGATGATCATGATCATGATTACAAGGGTGCTCTATCTCGAGAGCTATTGACTTGTCTGTCTTTCTAGACTTGTCCAAACTGGTCCCTCTTGGGGTGCCCCACCCCTCCTTATATAAGTTGAAGGGGCGGGTTACATGAGGAGTCCTAGTAGGATTTGGACTAGTCTATCTTCTATTACAAGCCGGATACCAAGTCCGGGTCTTGCTTCCTTGTAAGGGAAATATTCCTCATGCCTTTCCTCTTAAGCCGGCCCACCATAATATGAGCCGGCCTTCCCATAAGCCGCCTTCTGGGTTGTTCGGTCTTGTCGATCACCTGAACCATCGGCTGGGTCACCAATGAGTCACCAAGGCCCGGCCGGGTCATCAGTGAGTCGCCAGTCGTTCGGCGGGTTACCGATGAAACGCCAAGTCCCAGCCGGGTCATATCTCCGGTCGGGTCATACCACGGGGTATATCCCCGACAGGTGGGTCATCGATCATGCCGCCGAGCAGCTCTGGATCTTTTGCACGATGGATGGCAAACTGCTCATCACACCTCCTCTGCAATATGTCGATTGTGCGCCCAAGGGCTGTCACGCCGATATCGCTACCGATGGGCCATGGTGCCTGCACCGGCCGATGAAGCTCTTGCTCCCCGACCTGCTCCGGCTCGTTCTCCTCGCCGAAGATGTAATGCAGGTAGGCATCAACATCGAAGCTTTGGTCGTTGTCGGATCACGGGTTCCGGCAAAACCCTCAAGGTTCGAACACTGGGGTGCGCACGAAGATCTCCCCCTACCAATCCACGTTCTAGCTTCGCTAAGATCTCAAGGGCTAACTCGACAAACTCACAACACAAGGGACACAAGATTTATACTGGTTCGGGCCACCGTTGTGGTGTAATATCCTACTCCAGTGTGGTGGTGGTGGATTGCCTCTCGGGCTAAGGATGAACAGTACAAGGGGAAGAACAGCCTCCTGAGGCGAGGTGTTCTTGTGTTTGGTGGGTGTGAGGATGAACTGAATGAGTTCGAGACTAGTTGCCTCTGAATGATTTATCTCCTACGGTGGTGGGTACTCCTATTTATATAGGCCCTGGTCCTCTCCCCAAATATTGAGCGGGAAGGGAGCCAACAACGGCCAATTTGAAAGGGGATAGCTAGTACATCTTATCCTGGCAAAAGCAGTCTTCGCCTACAAAAGGCTCTGGTGGTGACGCCGCCTTGGGCTACATGGTGACATCCGTCTTGCCGTCCTGCTGGGCTTGGTCTCGTTGCACTGATATGGAAACCTTTTCTTGGTGCCTCGGTACTCTGCGCCTGCGCTTGCTTCCCTAGCACCAAAGAGGAAACAAGGACACTGTGCGCGCTGGCGCCCGCCTGGCGCCCGCTGATGTCTACTACACAACCTTCTTCTGGTAGACGTTGTTGGGCCTCCAAGTGCAGAGGTTTGTAGGACAGTAGCAAATTTCCCTCAAGTGGATGACCTAAGGTTTATCAATCCGTGGGAGGCGTAGGATGAAGATGGTCTCTCTCAAACAACCCTGCAACCAAATAACAAAGAGTCTCTTGTGTCCCCAACACACCCAATACAATGGTAAATTGTATAGGTGCACTAGTTCGGCAAAGAGATGGTGATACAAGTGCAATATGGATGGTAGATATAGGTTTTTGTAATCTGAAAATATAAAAACAGCAAGGTAAATAAAAGTGAGCACAAACGGTATTGCAATGCGTTGAAACAAGGCCTAGGGTTCATACTTTCACTAGTGCAAGTTCACTCAACAATAATAACATAATTGGATCATATAACTATCCCTCAACATGCAACAAAGAGTCACTCCAAAGTCACTAATAGCAAAGAACAAACGAAGAGATTATGGTAGGGTATGAAACCACCTCAAAGTTATCCTTTCTGATCGATCTATTCAAGAGTCCGTAGTAAAATAACATGAAGCTATTCTTTCGGTTCAATCTATCATAGAGTTCATACTAGAATAACACCTTAAGATACAAATCAACCAAAACCCTAATGTCACCTAGATACTCCAATGTCACCTCAAGTATCCGTGGGTATGATTATACGATATGCATCACACAATCTCAGATTCATCTATTCAACCAACACATAGAACCTCAAAGAGTGCCCCAAAGTTTCTATCGGAGAGTCAAGACGAAAACGTGTGCCAACCCCTATGCATAAGTTCACGAGGTCACGGAACTCACAAGTTGATCACCAAAACATACATCAAGTGGATCACGTGATATCCCATTGTCACCACAGATAAGCACGTGCAAGACATACATCAAGTGTTCTCAAATCTTAAAGACTCAATCCGATAAGATAACTTCAAAGCGAAAACTCAATCCATTACAAGAGAGTAGAGGGGGAGAAACATCATAAGATCCAACTATAATAGCAAAGCTCGCGGTACATCAAGATCATGCCAAATCAAGAACACGAGAGAGAGGGATCAAACACATAGCTACTGGTACATACCCTCAGCCCCGAGGGTGAACTACTCCCTCCTCGTCATGGAGAGCGCCGGGATGATGAAGATGGCCACCGGTGAGGGATCCCCCCTCCGGCAGGGTGCCGGAACAGGGTCCCGATTGGTTTTTGGTGGCTACACAGGCTTGCGGCGGCGGAACTCCCAATCTATTGTGTTCCCCGATGTTTTTAGGGTATAAGGATATATATAGGCGAAAGAAGACGGTCAGGGGAGCTACGAGGGGCCCACGAGGGTGGGGGCGTGCCCAGGGGCAGGCGCGCCTCCCTGCCTCGTGGCCACCTCGAAGCTTCCCTGACGTCTACTCCAAGTCTCCTGGATTGCTTCCGTTCCAAAAATAACTCTCCCGAAGGTTTCATTCCGTTCGGACTCCGTTTGATATTCCTTTTCTTTGAAACACTGAAATAGGCAAGAAAACAACAATTTGGGTTGGGCCTCCGGTTAATAGGTTAGTCCCAAAAATAATATAAAAGTGTATAATAAAGCCCATAAACATCCAAAACAGATAATATAATAGCATGGAACAATCAAAAATTATAGATACGTTGGAGACGTATCACCCGCCTGATCTTGATCGTCATGGCTCACGTCACGAGGACCTCGCGAGGTTTGCCTTGCCTTGATATCTCCGCCCCTCGCGAGCCAACCTGGTGAGGATGCTCCCGAGGAGGTCTTGTGTCGTCCACCTCGCGAGGCTTGGCCCCTCGCGAGGGTCTTGAGTGCTTGTTGGTGAAGATGGGCCATACGGGCCCGCTCGCAGAGCCATGCCGTGGGCCACAGGCAGGCAAGTCTGGGGACCCCCGTTCCCAGAACACCGACAGTAGCCCCCGGGCCCAAGGCGCGCTCGGGCTTGGCTTCGAGGTGAAGCCAAAGGTCAAGTGCGGAGCACCGCTGGCCCCAATAGCCTGTGGCCTTGGTCGACGTGTGGTGGTTGATCGGACGTGGGCGTCTCCGCTTCCCCATGCTGCCTCGGCAACTGCCTGAATTGACAAGTCCCAGCGACATGCAAGGAAAAACCATCATTACCTGTGATCGTGGGGGGCGCTGGTTGGCCTTCTCCTGCTATAAATGGAGAGGGGGGTAGAGCCCCCGTCGCCCATCTCTTCCCATCCGCTTGCTCCTTCCCCCTTGCTCCATTGCTAGCAGCGGCACCAATGGCGCCGTCGAGGAGGTTCTCTGTCGCAGAGAAGGGGAAGGCCCCTCGCGAGGGGCCCGGCTCCCCGGCGCCCAAGCGTGGACGTGGCTGTCCCCGCAAGCACATCGCGACCCCCGCCGCGGCCCCCCATTCCTGCGGTGGTGCCACTGCGCGTGGCAGGGGTCGTTCCAGTCGTGGCAGCCCTGTCGATGAAGGGAGATGCGCCATGGTTGCACGGCCTCCCCGGCCGCGCTTCCACTCGGCGGAGGTGCTGCCGGAGTTCGTCGTCTAGTCGGAGAACCTGGCCGGCAACTAGCTTCAGCTCCCGCGCTTCTTCGCCGATGAGCTGCCAGCCTCCGGTCCAGGTGGGCTCTGGCTGCAGGCGGACGGTTGCTGCAGTAGGGCTTCTTGGGTTGCAGTCGAGGTCTCCGTCGCGGGCAACATAGCTCTGGCCCGCGGTTGGCAGACGTTCGCCCGCGCGCACGGCCTGGGCAGGCGGTGCACCCTCCATGTCAAGTATGATGGTGATGCGACCCTCTACGTGAGGGTGTTTGGGGAAGATGGTCGCCGCGCCGGGTGCTGCCCCGAGGTGAACGACGGCGAGGAGGTGCTCGGCCTTGGCGACGGTCGAGATGAGGATGAGGGCGAACCCGCCCTTGGTGCCGACCGCATCTCGCCCAGCTACGGTGGCTCTTCCCCCGGCGACAGCTCCAGCAGTGGTGGCTACGACCAGCCGTCGCGCCTGCTTCGAAGGTGGCAGCGGGTCGTCTCGTCACCGCACCTCCGTGAAGCGCGAGCAGGGGTTTGGCTGAGCCCAGGACGACGCCAAGAGCCCGCCCCCGTGAACCACTGTAGGGGCAGGCGCCGCTTTTATCTTGTTCTTCCTTTCCTTCCTGTATAAAAAAGAAACCAGTATGGGCCCCGGAGGGGCGTGTATCGAACCATGATTCCTCAATCACTATGTTATGCTTATCGTTTCTGTGTTGTGTCGTTGTTTTGTGTAGAGACAACTTAGCTTGGCACGTTCGGGGTAGCCTCCTCTTCACGAGGCACTTGTTTCCTGGTGCCTGTCAGGGCCTTCCTTGACTCAGTGGGCGCTTAGGAACTGCAAAAAATTCGTTAGGAGGCTTATCGTTCACCCGAGCCTTGACCTAGTGAGGGAGTCGTGGACTAAGGGATCCTCGGGCGTCCAGCCTGTTATCCATTGGGCCGGACTGATGGGCTGTGAAGACATGAAGGCTGAAGATTGTACCCGTGTCCAGATTGGACTCTACTTGGCGTGGAAGGCAAGCTTGGTGACCGATTATGAAGATTCCTTCTTATGTAACCGACTCTATGTAAACCCTAGATCCCCCCGGTGTCTATATAAACCGGAGGGGTTAGTCCGGAAAGGAGACATTCATTACCATAGTCATATAGGCTAGACTTCTAGGGTTTAGCCATTACGATCTCGTGGTAGATCAACTCTTGTAACACTCATATTCATCAAGATCAATCAAGAAGGAAGTAGGGTATTACCTCCATAGAGAGGGCCTGAACCTGGGTAAACATCGTGTCCCCCGTCTCCTGTTACCATCGATCCTAGACGCACAGTTCGGGACCCCCTACCCGAGATCCGCCGGTTTTGACACCGACATTGGTGCTTTCATTGAGAGTTCCACTGTGCCGGCGGCGAAAGGTGCGATGGCCCCTTCAATCGTCGATAGTGACGCTGTCCAAGGAGAAACCTTTCTCCCCGGACAGATTTTTGTGTTCGGCGGCTTCGTACTGTGGGCCAACTCTATTGGCCATCTGGAGCAGGTCGATAGCTATGCCCCTGGCCATCAGGTCAGATTTGGAAGCTTGAACTACGTCGCGGATATCCATGGAGACTCGATCTTCAATGGATTTGAGACCGCGGCGATCGCTCCCCCTCGCTCCGATGAACATGACTTAAATCTATCATCGGATCACATCCAGGAGATGGTTCCAGTCGCTTCAACGGCCTTAGAATCAGAGCAGATCGTGCCATCCAAAGCCATAGAGTCTACGGCGTTGGAGCCGCACACGGACTCAACACCCTGCAATATTTTCTTCAACGGAACTGCGGACTCGTCTCCGGCTATAAGTTCCGGACCGTGTACGCCTGCGGACACCAAGCTAGATCGGTTATCGATCTTCGAATTCAGCGCTGCAGACGTTTTCTAGCACTCACCTTTGGGTGATGTGCTGAACTCTTTAAAGAATTTGTCCTTGGAGAAGGACCCGCAGCCGAACTATGTTCGGTTCAAGTTAGAGGCTGATGATGGGGAATTTTGCTTCCCGCCCACCACCCACTTCATAGCTACTGTCAAGGACTTAACCGACGAGCTCGATTATGGCTCCGAAGACATCGACGGTATGGACGACGATGCCGACAAGGAGCAAGGCCAAGACCCGCCATTCACTGGACGTTGGACGGCCACTTCTTCATACGACGTGTACATGGTTGATACACCTAAAGGATCTGGCGACGACAAAGAAGATCCAGTTGCGAATAAACCTTTTGAGACACAGTCCAAGCGTCGGCGCCCTAAACGCTGCTCTAAGCCTCGTTGCTCAAAAGATGGCAACACTGGCACCGGAGAAAATAGTACTCCGGGCGACGCCGAAAACAATGAAGACCCTGTTGGAGCTGCATCCGAACAGGAGGAGCAAGACAACGGGCAAGATGACCCTGATAAACAGGCCATGCCCAATGACCCGGATGATGATAGTTATCGTCTAGTCTCCGAAGATGAGGAGAGCCTCGGCAGCGAGGATTTCATCGTGCCCGAGGCACCCCAAGAGCAGGAGCGCTTCAAGCGCCAGCTAATAGCTACTGCCAGAAGCCTAAAGAAAAAGAAGCAGCAGCTACATGCCGATCAAGACCTACTTATCGACAAATGGACCGATGACCTGGCAGCCGAAGAATACAGCCTCAAGCGCCTAGCCAAGAGTTACCCAAAGCACAGACTGCTTCCTCAGTTTGATGAGGAGGCACCAAATCTCATACCTCCCTCGCACAATGAGGACCGACCACCACGTGGCCGGGATAGTGCGGCGGACCGACCACCCCGCGGTCGGGATAAAACGGCAACTCAGGCCGAAAAACAGCCCGCCCCACTGCCTCGTAAACACAGGGACAGACCAGCTCGGGAACATACATACGACCTTCGGCAGGAATTGGACAGCAGAGCAAGACACACCAGATCGATCTACGGATCGCGAGGGCGCCTCCCGACTTGGATGACGGCTACCTATTCAGACGTGACAAACCTAGTCACACCCGGGCCGATAACCGCAGACGGACTTCATCGGAGGTGCGCCGCGACGCGGCCCGATATAGAGGCGCCACACACCCTCTATGCTTCACAGATGAAGTACTGGATCACGAATTCCGCGAGGGGTTCAAGCCCGTCAATATTGAATCATACGACGGAACAACTGATCCCGCAGTATGGATAGGACTTTATTCTCCACATCCACATGGCCCGCGGAGACGACCTCCACGCCATCAAATACCTCCCGCTAAAGCTCAAAGGACCAGCTCGACACTGGCTAAATAGCTTGCCTGAAAACTCCATCGGCAGCTGGGAGGACTTGGAAGAAGCCTTCCTCGACAACTTCCAAGGTACCTATGTCTGGCCACCCGATGCCGATGACTTAAGCCACATAGTTCAACAACCTGGAGAATCAGCCAGAAAATTCTAGACTAGGTTCCTAACCAAAAAGAACCATATCGTTGACTGTCCGGACGCCGAAGCCCTAGCAGCCTTCAAACACAACATCCGTGACGAATGGCTCGCCCGCCACCTCGGCCAAGAAAAGCCGAAATCCATGGCAGCCCTCACAGCACTCATGACCCGCTTTTGCGCGGGTGAGGACAGCTGGCTGGCCCGAAGCAAAAACACAGCCAGCGAGGCAGGCCCCTCTGAGGCCAAG
Source organism: Triticum aestivum (assembly GCF_018294505.1). Classification (NCBI taxonomy): domain Eukaryota; kingdom Viridiplantae; phylum Streptophyta; class Magnoliopsida; order Poales; family Poaceae; genus Triticum; species Triticum aestivum. Next base: position 275,856,057 of record NC_057814.1, on the reverse strand, counting down.
AACAACACCGGCAAGCTCCGGCGCAATAGACACAAACGCCGAAGCAATGGCGATAACACTGATGACACCACAGTGAACGCCGGATTCAGCGGCTCCATGTCCGGCCAACGGAAGAAGCCCTACAAAAGGAACAATGAGGGACCTTCCAGCCTAGACCGCATACTCGACTGTCCGTGCCAGATACACGGCACCCCAGACAAACAAGCCAATCACACCAACAAAGATTGGTGGGTTTTCAAACAGGCTAGCAAGCTAAATGCCGAAAACAAAGAAAAGGGATCACAAAGTGAGGACGAGGACGAAGAGCCCCGGCAGCTGAACACCGGGGGGCAGAAGAAATTTCCCCCACAATTCAAAACGGTGAACATGATATACGCTATGCACATCCCCAAAAGGGAGCGCAAGCGAGCACTCAGGGACGTCTACGCGGTAGAGCCAGTCACCCCAAAATTCAATCTGTGGACGTCATTTCCGATCACCTTCGATCGTCGAGATCACCCAACCAGTATCCGCCATGGCGGTTCGGCCGCACTGGTCCTCGACACAATCATCAACGGATTTCACCTAACACGAGTCCTAATGGATGGTGGAAGCAGCCTCAACCTGCTCTACCAGGATACAGTACGGAAGATGGGCATTAATCCCTCATGAATCAAACCCACAAAGACTACCATTAAAGGAGTCATACCAGGCGTTGAGGCCCACTGTACGGGCTCAATCACGCTGGAGGTGGTCTTCAGTTCTCCGGACAACTTCTGAAGCGAAGAGTTAATCTTCGACATCGTCCCCTTCCGCAGCGGCTACCACGCACTGCTCGGACGAACCGTGTTTGCTAGATTCAACGCAGTGCCACACTATGCTTATCTCAAGCTCAAGATGCCCGGTCCACGCGGCGTCATAACAGCCAATGGCAATACTAAACGCTCCCTCCGAACAGAGGAGCACACCGCCGCCCTAGCAGCAGAGGTACAGACCGGCCTTCTCAAGCAGCACCATAGTACGGCTGCCGAGCCCCTGGACATCATTAAGAAGTTCCGGACTACACCGCAATAGGACAGCACGGCTCGTCAAGAGCTCGATTAGCAATTCGGCCTCCGTCCCAGTCCCGATGAAGTAGTGGCATTCGTACCACGCGTACATAATTACACACTCAAAATTCCATGGACATCGACGGAGGCACAAGCTAGCTCGGGATCTACAGTTCGGCTAGACCGATCCCAGACACACATATAACTTTACTATTTCCTTTTTCCCTTTTTCGCAGGTTTCTCCTATGCGGACCTCTTTCGGCGGCCTGATTTATGGTCCTGTCAAAGGACAAATACATCGGATCGACATGGCGCACAGGCGTAGAGGGGCAACCCTAGAGGCCAATCCAACGATTACTCTATCTGTTTTCAGGACCCACGCGCAGCTCGCCTTTAGTTGAGGCATGTCAAATAGCCGGTTGCTTATGGCATTACTTTGTACCAATGCGCTTTGACGCATTAACCAGACTATAATGGAAATAGTTCATGGTCCAAGTTCAAGGGCCCCAGATACCATCTCTGTTCTCCTTCTGTTTTCCTTTCAATTACTTATTTCCTAGCAACCGTACACTCTGGTACATTTCATATTTGCCAGGGGCTCCTCATCGCCCCATAACACGGCAACAAAGTCCGAACACTTCTTATAGAGAAGTTCGGCACCCCGAATTTAGCATTACATGCATTGGCTTCGAATCATGTCTTTGGTCAATAGTTGGGTTGCCCGGCTCCTGTGCTTGATACCCTACGTTCTGCTAAATCGGCTAGGGTAGTAAAGGGAGAACTACAGCGATTGTGCCCTGGCCTTGACCAGATGAGCGCCTCAGTATAGAAAGTCGAAAACTGACTGTCATGATACGGCGAGAGCCGGTCAGCTATTCGAGGGTTACAAATCGTTGGAGATTTTTTCCGCATTATGCGAAAGATCAGCACTTCCCGATCAGATGCTGACAGCACTCTGGTTTGAACCAGGGGCTGCGCCCACGCTTTATTATAAAACTCCTATGGCTAAGTGAGGGCGTTTAAGCCGTATAGTCTGATTGCCTTGTTCGTTGCGCTAAACACTCCTTCAAGGACCATACAATTGGATCAAGATTGTTTAGATTCCATCCCGAACACATTCGTACTACCTACGTGAGGGCAGAAGCCGGCGACTGGCCAACCCTCAGATTACATACAACACGGCCGCACAGGAGGAAACAATTAAAAGCATAACAAAATTACATTACAAAACAGGCTTTGTTTTGATAATACAAGGCAAGGACAACATGAATGTTTTCATTCGAAAATAATGTCCTGCCCGCACTGCCCTGCTGCAAGTTGAGACCCTTCTATGACATCCGCAAAGTATCGCTCGGGTGTGCGGTGCTCCTTGCCCTCCGGCAGCCCTCTGGCCACTTCAACGGCGTTCATCTTCGCCCACCACATCTTGCAACGGGCGAAGGTCATGCGGGCACCTTCAATACAGGCAGAACGCTTGACGACGTCTAGCCGAGGACAGGCGTTCACCATCCGCCTCACGAGTTCGAAGTAGCTGCCAGGCATAGCTTCGGCTGGCCATAGCCGGATTATCAAATCCTTCATGGCTAGTTCGGCCACCCTATGCAGCTCCACCAGCTGTTTTAGCTGATCGGTGAAGGACACGGGAGGCTCTGACGCCGCATATTGCGACCAGAATAGCTTCTCCGTAGAACCCCCTCCTTCGGCTCGGTAGAACTCCACGGCGTCCGATACACTGCGTGGTAAATCCGCAAAAGCCCCAGGGGAACTCCTAACCCGGGTCAGTAAAAGGTACTGCTTCTCCGCATACTTGCTTTGCATCTTAAATGCCTTACTCGCCGTGATCTTCTTGGCCTCCTGGATCTCCTGGAGGGTGGCCTGGGCCTCATTCTGTGATGTCTCCGTGCTCTGACGAGCCTTGGTGAGTTCGGCCCCTTGAGCTGACGCATCATGCTCCAAGGTCTCGCATTTTTTCACCGCATCCTGGAGCTCCTGCTGGACTTCTTTGACCCGGGCCTTGAGCTTCTTACGGGCGGATTGCTGCTGGACAGCCTTCTCCTCGGCCTCGCCCAGGGCCTTCCTCAGGGCCTCGACCTCGGTCGCGGCTCATGCACATATCATGACACCGCGGTCAATATACAGCGCTTATTCTTTCCGAACACATAGCAAGTCGTCATTCACCTTGCTTCTCTGGAGCCGAAATTTAACCTTGACGAGCTCGTTCTCGATCCGCTCCAGCCTTTGCTTCAGTTCAGAGACTTCGGCAGCATGCGAGGTTGCGGCCAACAGTGACGCCTGCTTATTGATACATATTAAGTTAGTCTCCTATAACAAAGGATTGATCCTCTGTCTGGTTCTTCTCGCCGAACACCGGACAGTGTCTCAGGGGCTACTGTCCACACGGGGTTTTTCTCTTTCTTACCTCAAAACCCGTCAACAGGTTGCTGCAGGCTTCATTCAGTCCGCTCTTGGCGGACTGAACCTTCTCGATCACCGCACCCATAAGGACACGGTGCTCGTCCACAACGGAGGCGCCTCGTAGCACCTCCATCAGGTTATCCGGCGCCCCTGGATGGACAGGGGCCACCGATGGAAGCGGCGCACCCCCCTCCTTCAAAGGGGGCTGCTCGCCTGACTCCGGAGCCATATGAGTCTCCGGAATCGTATTCGGCTGAGGGCCGAACTGGATGCGGCCCTCTTCACCCGTCTCCATGGGGCTTGGCTCCCCCATGTGTTCGGCAGTGGAGGTCTCGCCTCGTTGCGCCTCCCGGACAGCGTCCTGGGCTCCTCCCCGGTTCAGAGCGATCCTCCGGGACAACACCTCCGTGTCGTCCCTGGCCCTGGGGAAATAAGCAGGCGGTGGCGACATGCTCTCCATCTCCGACGGAGCCAACGAACCTCCGGATGAGGATCGCTGGATAAGGTCGCGGGCCGGACTGCAATAGTGCAGTTAACTATGTCAAAATAAGGAAGAGAAAGGGCCGGATGTGCGCATGAGCAAGCCATGTCACTTACGATGCGGCCTGGGGCTTAGTGCAGGGGCGTCGTTCCGGACTACTGTCAACGTCCCATGCGGTATTGACCGCTGGGACGCCCTTCCCCTTCTTGGGTGTTTCCGCCTCTAGATGCGCCGAAGCCGCCCTCTTCTTCCTCCTCTCCTCAGGGGGAGGGTTGTTTTCCTCTTCCTCCTCCTCTTCCTCGTCATTGTCCTCAGGGACAAAGGAATGAGCTTCGTTGTCTTCGGACGTCACGTCCGAAGTGCCCTTGCGACGGGGGCCACTCTTGGCCCCCTTGGCCTTCTTCTCCGGCGCCTTATATGGTGCCGGCACCAGCATCTTCGCTAGACGCGGGATGACCGGTTCTTCAGGCAGCGGAGCCGGACACTGGATCCGCTTCGCCCTCTCCATCCAGTCCTGAAAAAGCAATAATAAAAGCTCAGACACCATCCTCGAAACAATTAAGTTGGGGATACATAAAAAATAACAAACCTCGCTGGCGAGGTGTTTACAATCGTGACCACGGTCTGAATCCGTGGCCGGCAGTTTCTCATTGCCCTTAAAGAGCAATTTACAGGCATCTTCGTGGGTGGTCTCGAAGAGCCTCGCCAGGGTCTCATGCTTCTTCGGATTGAAATCCCAGAGAGGGCGACTTCTGCGCTGGCATGGGAGAATCCGACGAACTAGCATCACCTGGGTCACATCAACGAGCTTGACGTCCTTGGCTATCATGCTCTGGACGCGCGTCTGCAACGCTATCAGCTCATCGGGCGAACACCAGTCTGGACTCTTCTCGACCCAGGAGGTGAGTCGCATGGGAGCACCGGAGCGGAATTCGGCAGCCGCGGCCCAGGTAGTGCCGCGGGGTTCTGTGATGTAGAACCATTGTCTCTGCCACTCCTTTACTGTCTCCACGAAAGTACCTTTCGGCCAGGAGACATTGGGTAGCTTGCTCACCATGGCTCCTCCGCACTCCGCGTGCTGGCCATCCACCACCTTTGGCTTCATGTTGAAGACTTTGAGCCACAGCCCGAAGTGGGGTTGGATGCGAAGGAAGGCCTCACACACGACGATAAATGCCGAGATGTTGAGGAAGGAATTCGGGGACAGGTCATGGAAATCTATCCCGTAATAACACATCAGCCCGCGGACGAAAGGGTGGAGTGGAAACCCTAGCCCGCGGAAGAAATGGGGGATGAATACTACCCTCTCGGTGGGCTTTGGCGTGGTGACGACTTGTCCCTCGGCCGGCAGACGGTGGGCGATCTCCTTCACCAAATATCCGGCCGCCCGAAGATCAGTAATGTCCTCCTCCTTGACGGAGGAGACCACCTGAAAGGATCGAGAAATTTGGTGTGTGCATTAAGTATCTCACTATCCTTTTCACAACCTTAAGATGATACTCTTTAGGGGCCGCTTGATATCGTGCACACATGCACACACTTAGCATAATATCAGGACGAGAGGCACATAGATATAACAATGAACCAATCATAGAGCGATAAACTTTTTGATCAACCGGTTCACCATCTTTGGTCAAATCAAGATGTCCACTAGTAGGAATGGGTGTAGACATACCTTTGCATTCTTGCATATTGAACTTCTTGAATAAGTCCTTGGTGTACTTTGTTTGAGAGACAAAGGTACCTTCCTTAGTTTACTTGATTTGCAAAGAATTTGAGTTCACTCATCATAGACATCTCAAACTTCTCTGACATTAGCTTTCCAAACTTCTCACTAAAATGAGGGTTAGTTGAACCAAATATAATATCATCAACATAAATTTGGCACACAAATAGTTCTCCATTAACCCTTTTAGTAAAAGAGTAGAATCAATTTTTCCAATTTCAAAGCCTTTTTCAATAAGAAACTTGGTCAAGCATTTATACCATGCTCTAGGGGCTTATTTAAGACCATAAAGGGCTTTGTGAAGTTTGTAAACATGATTAGGTTTCTTGGGATTGACAAAGCCAGGAGGTTGCTTAACATAAACTTCCTCCTCAATTTCACCATTTAGAAAAGCACTTTTAATGTCCATTTGGTACAAGGTGATATCATGGTGATTAGCATAAGCAAGTAAGATGCGAATGGACTCAAGTCTAGCAACGGGAGCATATGTCTCACCATAGTCGATACCTTCGACTTGAGTGTAGCCTTGGGCGACTAGGCGTGCTTTGTTGCGGACGACTTGACCATCTTCATCTTGCTTGTTGCGAAACACCCATTTGGTACCAATGATGTTGTGGTTGTTGTCGGGCTTCTCGACCAATGTCCATACTTGGTTTCTCTCAAAGTTGTGTAGCTCTTCATGCATAGCGTTAATCCAATCCGGATCTTCCAATGCTTCTTCAACCTTCATAGGTTCAATGCTAGAGATGAATGAGTAATGTTCACAAAAGTTAGCCAAACGAGTTTTAGAGCGAGTGATTCTCCCGGTTTGGATATCATTGTAGATTTGCTCGACGGGATGGCCTTTGGCAATTCTTGCTCGAACTCGTGGGAGCTTTGGCTTGGCTCGGGGTGGAACATCCTCTTCATCTTGATCTTCTTCTTGGCCTTCTTCATTGTTGACGTTGTCATTCTCTTGTCGTGGTGGAGAAGGAGGTTGTTGATGTCCATCTTGGTGTATTTCCTCGTTTTCTTTGTCTTGGTGTGCCCCACTTGTGGATGCTTCCGTATCAATTCTTGGTTCACCTTGTCGTGAGGTAGAAGCTTCCACTTGGACGAACGAGGTACTCTCCTTCACCTCCGTTGGACGAATCTTGCCAATAGACAAGTCTTGGATTGCTTCTGAAGGGTCTTTGTCTCCTACATCAATTGGCAATTGCTCTACGCGAGCCGTTAGATTCATCAAACTTCACATCTACCATCTCTTCAACCTTTCGGGTGAAAATGTTGTAGACACGGTAAGTGTGAGAGTTTGAGCCATAACCAAGTGGGAAACCTTCATGAGATTTAGGAGCGAATTTAGAACGATGATGCTTATCAAGAATGTAGCACTTTGAGCCAAATACTCGAAAGTATCCAACTTGGGGTTTGTTACCGGTGAGGAGCTCGTATGCAGTCTTGCCGAGTAGCTTGTGAAGATACAAGCGATTTTTCGCATGACAAGCTATCTCAACCGCTTCCGCCCAAAAGTGTTTTGGGGTCTTGTACTCATCAAGCATCGTTCTTGCCATCTCAATAAGAGTCCGGTTCTTCCTCTCAACAACTCCATTTTGTTGAGGTGTGTACGTAGCCGAGAACTCGTGTGAAATCCCCTCTTCGTCAAGAAAGGTATCCACATTTGCGTTCTTGAACTCCGTTCCGTTGTCGCTCCGAACCGATCTTCACGTCAAATTGATTTTGGGCCTTTCTAGCGAAGTTTTTGAAGATCTTTTGGACCTGCGATTTGTCATCAAGAAAGAACACCCACGTAAATCTTGAGAAATTATCAACTATGACTAGACCAAGTGAGTTACCAGCGAGACTCTTGTAGGCATTTGGACCAAAGTGATCCATGTGAAGTAGCTCGAGTGGTCTTCTCGTGGTCATGATGTTCTTCGCACGATGACTTCCTCCAACTTGTTTCCCTGCCCGACAAGCACTACAAAGTCTATCCTTATCAAATATGACATCTTTTATTCCAAGGATATGATCACCTTTAATGAGCTTATCAAGATTTCCGATGCCCACATGACCTAGTCTTCTATGTCACAACCAGCCTTTAGAAGATTTAGCAATTAAGCAAGTTCTAGGTTGAGACTTTTTATTGAAATCAACAATGTAAAGATCACCTCTACGTATACCGGTAAAGACCATTTTACGTTTGTCTCTATGAAACACTTGGCAATCCACCTCAGTAAATAGGACATTGAAACCAAAATCAGCAAGTCTAGATACTAAAAGTAAATTGTACCCAAGAGATTCAACGAGCATGACATTTTGTATGGAGCTATCATGTGAGATGGCCACCTTACCTAGGCCAACCACCTTACCCTTTGAGTTATCACCAAAAGTGACATACTTTCGAGGGCCGTCGTTTTCAGCAAGCTCACGGAACATATCTTTATCTCCGGTCATATGTTCAGTACATCCACTATCAAGGACCCATTCCTTTCCTCCAGCCATGTAGCCGCAAAGATTTTCCATCAGACCAAAGTATCTCATTGCATCATCAAGATCATACTCACTATCATCATCCTCATCATAGTATCCATGTTCAACATCATCTCGTGATTGGTCAACTCCTAGACAGGGTAATTCATTAGATAAATGATCATTGCTATGGTTATCTTTATGAATTCTAATAGCTTCGGAGATGATATTGTTAATGATTCCAACATCTCCTTTGGCACGCATGAGATTTGTAAGCTCAAATAGACAATCACCAAATCTAGGATCACTAGAATTCATCTTACTCAAGGCAATAGACTTATGGAGAATTTTGTCTAAATTTTTTAAGGAATAATTTGGAAATCGTTCCTCAAGAAATCTCCACATAGTATAGGCACAATCAAGAGTAGGCAAACTAGCAATCAAATTTTTGGGTAATCCTCTAATGATAAGATTGATAGTTCTAAGTTTGCGAATCATGTCAAGATCCTCTTCGGGTGTAGGATGCAAAGGATCAATATGAGGTGCACAAGGACTAGTAATGTACTTGTTCAAATGATATTCATTGAAAATCTCAAGCATTTCATTTTTCCACTCATAGAAGAACTCTCCATCAAGAATAGGCACTCTACGTCTAAGACTCCCCAAAGTAGACACATCCATATTCCTCCAAAGGTGTTTAAACCAAGGCAATGGAGACCAATGCTGTGATACCAATTGAAAGGATCGAGAAGAGGTGTCTAGAGGGGGGGTGAATAGACTCAAATCAAGAAAAGTTACAGTTTTTAATTTCTCCTAAGTCGATGTGGAGTTTTAGCACAAGTTTAAACACTCACAATACATATCAAGGAAGCATGCAAGCATACAAGAGTATATGAGCAGCAGAAAGTAGAGCATGCAAGTTGCAAGAATGTAAAGAGAAGGGATTGGAGTGTGCAAACGCAATTTGGAGACATGGAGATTTTTATCCGTGGTTCCGATAGGTGGTGCTATCGTACATCCACGTTGATGGAGACTTCAACCCACGAAGGGTAACGGTTGCGCGAGTCCACGAAGGGCTCCACCCACGAAGGGTCCACGAAGAAGCAACCTTGTCTATTCCACCATGGCCGTCGCCCACGAAGGACTTGCCTCACTAGGGTAGATCTTCACGAAGTAGGCGATCTCCTTGCCCTTACAAACTCCTTGGTTCAACTCCACAATCTTGTCGGAGGCTCCCAAGTGACACCTAGCCAATCTAGGAGACACCACTCTCCAAGAAGTAACAAATGGTGTGTTGATGATGAACTCCTTGCTCTTGTGCTTCAAATGATAGTCTCCCCAACACTCAACTCTCTCTCATAGGATTGGATTTGGTAGAAAGAAGATTTGAGTGGAAAGCAACTTGGGGAAGGCTAGAGATCATGATTTATGTGGTTGGAATGGAATATCTTGACCTCAACACAAGTGTAGGTGGTTCTCTCTCAGAAAATATGTATTGGAAGTGTAGGCATGTTCTGATGGCTCTCTCCACGAATGAAGAATGGGTGGAGGGGTATATATAGCCTCCACACAAAATCTAACCGTTACACACAAATCACCAAACTCGGTGGGACCGATTCAAGGAACTCGTTCAGACTGATTTGGTTCATAATGTGACCATTAGGTGTTTCGGTGGGACTGATTTCGTTAGGGTTAGGGCATAACGTAATCTCGGTGAGACCGATTTTGGTAATAGACTAACAAAGAGTTGGTCAGGCAAACTCGGTGGGACCGATTCGCTCATCTCGGTTAGACCAAAACGTTACGAAGGGGTAACAGAGAGTTTGCATTGCAATCTCGGTGCGACCGATTGCAAATTTCGGTGAGACCGAAAGTATTGCAATAGGCAATAGAGATTTTGCAATCCCATCTCGGTGAGACCGAGATCCCTATCGGTGAGACCAATTTGATTAGGGTTTATGGCAGTGGCTATGTCAACTGAACTCGGTGGCACCGGATATGAAATTTCGGTGGGGCTGAGTTGGACTTTTGGGTTTGGGACATATGTGGATGTGAGAAAGTGGTTGAGGGTTTGGAGCATATCACTAAGCACTTTGTGCAAGCAAGCCATTAAGCAACACCTCATCCCCTCTTAATAGTATTGGCTTTCCTATGGACTCAATGTGATCTTGGATCACTAAAATAGAAAATGTAGAGTCCTGAACTTTGAGCTTGAGCCAATCCTTTGTCTTTATCACTTTGAAGGGGTTCCACATCCTCTTGTCCATGCCACTCCATTGTTGAACTTATCTGAAACATACTAGATAGAAACATTAGTCCAACAAGAGATAGGTTGACATTAATTACCAAAACCACCCAGGGAGCACTTGTGCTTTCACCATCCACTTGCCCTGACCTCCGGATCCGGACATGGTTGCTTGAGTGGAAAGAAGATGAGAACTTGGGCGCTGGGGCTCGAGATTGGAAAGGTGGAGATAGAGAGAAGGCGTGAGAGAGGAAGAGGGAATCCTTATCCCCTTATAGAGGTAGTGAATATTAAACGCCTCCTCACCCGCCTTAAGATCCACCTATTCCCAAGGGCTGTATAAACGGCACGGTTGGGTTACCCATGCCCGCATTGATGAGGATCCCGCAATAAGGGGACACGATCTCTGCTTTGACAATACGTGCCAATGGCAACCGCGTCTTAGGACGTGGGCGTCGAACACAAAAACGATTTGGAATTATGACCGGTCGAACGTACTGTCGTGCTACGAAAAGTTGTCAGTGGATGGAACTCGTGTAAAAATATATTCTCTCTGCGGTTGTGTATGGTGTGTGTAACAGGTCCGGATAATATTATCGCATCCGAAGACTATCTTGGAATACGGAAAAAAGGGGAACCCGCCTTGCAATGCCGAAGACAATCTGCGCGCCGGACTCCTCGTCATTGAAGCCAAGTTCAGGGGCTACTGAGGGAGTCCTGGACTAAGGGGTCCTCGGGCGTCTGGCCTGTTATTCATTGGGCCGGACTGATGGGCTGTGAAAACATGAAGGCCGAAGACTGTACCCGTGTTCGGATTGGACTCTACTTGGCGTGGAAGGCAAGCTTGGCGACCGATTATGAAGATTCCTTCTTATGTAACCGACTCTATGTAAACCCTAGATCCCCCCGGTGTCTATATAAACCGGAGGGGTTAGTCCGGAAAGGAGACATTCATTACCATAGTCATACAGGCTAGACTTCTAGGGTTTAGCCATTATGATCTCATGGTAGATCAACTCTTGTAACACTGATATTCATCAAGATCAATCAAGCAGGAAGTAGGGTACTACCTCCATAGAGAGGGCCCGAACCTGGGTAAACATCGTGTCCCCCGTCTCCTGTTACCATCGATCCTAGACGCACAGTTCGGGACCCCCTACCCGAGATCCGCCAGTTTTGACACCGACACCCAGCACTTCATATCGCGGTACCCGAGGGGCACGGATTAGGAGAGATGCACCAGCTTGTGGGCTCGAACGAGGGTGCCTCCCGAAAAAGCAGACGGAAGGCAGAGAAAAGGAAAAACACTCGTGAGGTATGCGAGAGAGAGAACAGGTTAAACTAGAGTCGGAAACAGCGGCAAAAGGCGACGGAACCAAATCAGCAAGGAACACCAGAAGTAAACTTCAATTAAAAGGAGGCGAGCCAACTACGGAAAGCAAATGAAAAGCCGCGTCCGGCACCTAGTCCAGTCTTCAAGTCTTCTCACCAGCGCAGAGCTAAGTGCTGCCACTAGGACGTGGGAGGGAGCCCCCGAGGCCCGAGGGCGGCACTCCTGAGACTCCGGGGCGTGTACAGCCCCACTCGTTATTACGTGAGAGTGTCACGGGCGGCGATCTTCACAGGCACTGGGCCTTTCTTCATGGGTAGAACTTCCGGAGGTGCTGGATGTTCCAGGCGTTCTGGATGGGTACCCCGTCATGTGTCTCCAGGCGCGCGGCGCCAGGCCTGGAGAGATGGACGACCTTGAACGGGCCCTCCCACATGGGTGAGAGCTTATGCAGCCCTTCCCTGGAGAGGACCCGCCTCAGGACGAGGTCACCCACCTCGAGCGTCCTGGAGCGGATGTTGCGGCAGTGGTATCGCCGCAGCGCCTGCTGATACCTTGCCGCCCGCAGTGCGGCTTCGCGGCGGCGTTCCTCCCCCAGCACGAGGTCCATCCCCCGCGTGGCGTCCTGTTGCGTTTCATCAAACGCCAGGACCCGTGCGGAGCAATGCTTGACCTTGTGAGGGAGGACCGCTTCTGCTCCGTAGACGAGGAAGAACGGGGTCTTGCCCGTTGGCTTGGTGGCGGTGGTGCGGATGGACCACAACACGGACTGGAGCTCGTCGTACCAGTGAAAGTGCGTTATATCGACTAGAAGGGGGGTGAATAGGCGATTTTTATGAATTCTTCACTTAGGAATTTCAGGGTGAGGAAATTCCTAAGAGAAGAACTACTTGCAACGGAATAAGTACTCAGTGTAAACATAACAGAACACAAGCATGGTCATCAAGATGAAATGAAGACAAGCACAGAGTACAGAAAGCGTAAACACAGGATAGCACAGGATGAAGACAAACAGACTGAAGAAAATGAATTGAGGAAATTGAGAAAGTCTTCAGTCAAAGTCTTCAAACACTGATATGAACAAGTGCACAACACAGTTATGAGGAAATGAAAGAGTTGAAGAAATAGAAACAGTAAGCTTGGTGAAGACAATGATTTGGTAGACCAGTTCCAACTGCTGTCTCAGTTGTACGTCTGGTTGGAGCGGCTAGGTATTTAAACCTGAGGACACACAGTCCTCACAGTATTCTCCTTGAGCCAAGACCACACAGACCTCGCCCAATTATTCGTGGTAAGTCTTCAGGTGACTCCCAAACCTTCACAAACTCGGTCACTCAGCGATCCACAATTCCTCTTGGATGCTCTAGACCATGACGCTTAACCGTGTGGAAGAAGCACAGTCTTCAAAGGTAACAAGCGTCGGATCCACGTAGGATCAATCTCTTCAGTGATGCTCAATCACTTTGGGTTTGTAGGTGTTTGGGTTTGGGTTTTTCCTCACTTGATGATTTCGCTCAAAGTCCTCGGAGGATGGGATGCTCTCAATTGACAAGTGTCAGTTTCTCTCGGAGCAACCAACCAGTTAGTGGTTGTAGGGGCGGCTATTTATAGCCTAGGGAGCAGCCCGACATGATAAGACATAAATGCCCTTCAATGATATGACGGTTAGGTGGGTAGATATTTTGGAACAGCTGGCGCATACCACAGCAACGGTCGGAAATTTGAGTATCAAATTCCTCAGGGCTATCATGTTCCTCGTTGTGTAGGCAATCCGCACTGGCGAATTCCTAACTCCTCAGTCAGAACAAATTCCTCATAGACCAGAAGAACTTCGTCTCTGTCACTGAAGAATATGAATGAACTGTATGAGATTTCCAATGGCTTCACTCGAAGGGATTGGTAGGTGTAGGATTTTGAGTTGAGCATCACATGGAAATTTTTCCTTAGTATTTCCTCGACCCCCTTTAACAGTACGATGTTTCCTATGATTCAAGAAAGAGAAAATGAAACTACGAAAACAAAAGTCTTCACGCTTCATGTTCCTCGAATGAATACCAAGTCTTCAGGTCACACCAATTTCTTCACTTTCAAAGTCTTCAGAAAACCAAAATGTTCAGTCGAAGATATTCATTTTTAGGGGTCGACTTTCTCTGTAAATATCAAACTCCTCATAGACTTATAGACCTGTGTACACTCATAAACACATTAGTCCCTTAACCTTTAAGTCTTCAATACACCAAAATCACTAAGGGGCACTAGATGCACTTACAATCTCCCCCTTTTTGGTGATTGATGACAATATAGGTTAAGTTTTCAACGGGGATAAACATATGAAGTGTAAATACTGATATTGAGGAATTTGATTGCAAGATATAGAAGAACTCCCCCTGAAGATGTGCATAGTGAGGAATTTGTTTTTGAAGCAATGCACACTTGAAGAGTAGAATCATGGAGATCTCCCCCTATATCTTGTAATTCATACACGCATTTGACATATAATATGAAGAATTTGAAATGCATGATGAAATATGGTGACTGATGTAATTCAGCATGCGTGCATTAACATTAATGAGGAATAAGCATGCAGAAAAAAAAACAGCAAAAGTATCAGGCCACCATAGAGTTTAAGTTTACAACTCGATCCAGCAAAGTCTTCAAAAGAACGAGAGTTGTAACTTAAGAAAAAAAGCCCATATAAGATAGACCCGCTTGAAGACTAACTCAAATTTCTCCCCCCTTTGTCATCGAATGACCAAAAGGATCGAAAATGAGGACTAACGCCCCTGAAGAATATCATGTTGATGGAGGAGCGCCAGCGTTGTTGGGGTCGTTTGTCGTTGTAGGGCCTGCCGCGGTGTCGACCAAGTCTTCATACTCGTCGGTTTCGTGCGATGAACAATATGAGCTGGCCACCAAGGAAGGAACCTTGACCTTCTTGTATTTCTTCGGTGGAGGTGCAGACCAGTCAAAGTCCTCCTTGAGACCCATTTGCTTCAGATCTTCTTCACCATATACATGTGACAGGATAGCCCAGGTGCGACCGAAGACTTCATGGAGGTAGTAGTGGTTTTTCTTCATTGCATTATGTGTAGCAGTCATGTTGTGAAGAATAGAACCAAACTGACGCTTAACCCATTTATGGTTTCGATCCACCTTCTGGTGAAGACTAAGCATAAGCTCACGGTCAGTCATCACTCTTCGAGCTATGGCTTGAGGATTTGGCTTGGATGCATTAGCAGCAGAATCATGAGTGGCAGAGTCATCATTGGTGGAATAAGATGCAACTTTGCGAAACTGACCATCCAATGGACGAATGCCTTCATCAATGACAGCTGGTGCCTTGCCCTTCTCATCAGCTGAGGAATATGTCCACTTGAGGACTTCGATTGGGGGCAAGTAGCTGAGGTGATTCTGAAAATCAGCCTTGTAGTTGAGTGAAGACCTTGTTCTGAGGAATCTCATAATCCAAGGAGCATAAGGCTTCAACTAAAATGGAGAGAGTGCAACATTTGCCAGAGTTCTCATGAAGAAATCGTGATAGTTGACAGGAATGCCATGCATGATGTTGAATAGCAGATTCTTCATGATGCCAACAATTTCCTCATCAGACGAGTCGTGGCCTTTGATCGGACTCATTGTCTTCGTCAGAATGCGATAGACAGTTCTGGGCACATAGAGCAATTCCCTCACGAGGAATTTGGTCCTTGGGGCTTGACCAGGCTTCAGAGGCTTCATAAGAACTTGCATATAATGGGCAGTGAGTTCAGGCTCTTGGTACAGGCAACGATCTCCTTCAGGTGGAGGACTGATTGGCAGGGCATGAAGCAATTCAGAGGCCGGTGCTTTATAATGAGTGTTTTCGGTCATCCAGTCCAGCACCCAGGTATTCACATCGTCAGCATCTCCTATGATGTGCGGCGTTGCGTAGAACTGAAGAATAAGTTCTTCATTCCAATCAACAATGTCAGAGCAAAAGTTGAGGAGGCCTGCGTCATGAAGCACACTGAGGACAGGAGAGAAGCATGGCAGGGATTCCATGTCCACATGAGGAATGTGCTCGTGGTCGAAGACTTTATCCTTGTTGAAGAGCAGTGAAGAATAGAAGTTGGCCTGGCTGGCAGTCCAGAAGCGCTTCCTTCTAAGACGAGCAGAGATAAGGATTATAATCAGTGAAGAACACGTGCTCGCCGAAAAAGTCATCAGCCTTGAATTTCTGCTTCTTCGAGAATGGATCCTTTGGCTTGGGCTGAGGAGTATCAGTCAATTGCATTACTACCTCAGGAATCGCAATCTCAGGTTCCACAGTCTGAGGAATTTCAGCTTCTTCTTCAGTGGCAGCCTGGGTCTTCAATTCTTCATTTACATTTTCTTCAGCACTAGTGGCTGGAGTCTCTTCATGTACAGAGGGAGTTGCACGAGGTTCTTCAGATCCCATTTGTACTTCAGTAGAGAGGGGCCAGTTGAAGAATTTGGTGCAGCTGAGGAACTAGCAGAAGCTCCTGAGGCAATAGAGATGCCTGTTGTCCTTTGGCACATGGCGAGATGCATAGGTGCTGAGGATTTTGACGGAGCAGCTGAGGACTTTGGCGGAGGAGCGGGAGCAGTTTGAGGAGTTGGCTGTTAGGGCTTTGAAGAATCTGGCCGTGAGGGCATTGCTGAGGAACTTGGCCATGAGGGCATTGAGGGTGAAGCACTTGGCTTATGAGCAGGCTTCCTTGCCATGGCCTTCTTCGGCTTGCTTGCAGAGGCCTCAGCAGTGGCAGCAGCAACAGCAGAGTCTTCATTAAATTTCCTCACTGCTTCTCTTGCCTGTTTGGCCAATTTTGCCTGGCGCTTGGCCCATTCGTCAGGATAGTCCTCACCGCGCTTGAGGCTGGTGGGATCTGCTACTTGGCCAGGTGCCAACCGAGGTCTTGGGCATGGAGGATTTAGAGCGAATTTCTTCCTATACTTGGGAGTAACATACCTGTACTCCATCCACTCCCTTGCCCATCTCCTCTCTATTCTTTGGATGCGCACCTTGCACTGATATTTGTCCTCCTTGCCAAACTTGGCCTCATCAAGAGTGCAATACTCCTTGTATATTTCATCAGGGATCTCAAAGGCAGTATTGACCTCAGGCCTCTTTCCTCCTTTCTGTGGCTTCTTTCCATCAGCCATTTTCTTCAGTTGAGGAATATGAGCAACTGAATTTTCTGAAGATGTGTGCAACTTTTCTTCGAGGAACGCTGCAAATGAGTTAAGTTGATGAGAACCTAGTGATTCAGCAGCGGACATGAGTACCTGTGAACAGAGTATAGATGCGAGGAATTTGGAGAGGTCATATGCATTCTCAGAAGGTTTTTCAAAAAGAACTAGTTTGAGGAATTTGACCACATGAGTCTTGAAGAATTTCACTAAGCGTTCTTTGTCTTAGGTTCCAAAGTTGTACAGATAAAAAATCCACACAATTGAGGAATCATGAAGAAAAAATATTGCTTAGAGAAACGAATCAAGAACAGATGACATGTGAGGTGTTTTAGTGTGTGAGGATTTGAAGAAAAAACACCTTTGAAGATTTTGTAGAAATCATTTGAATCAAAGAGGGCAGTAAAAGTAACTTTTAATTGCCTTGGACGAAGAACACGGCGAACTGGGAAGTGTAGATGTGAAGTTCATCAGTTCAGATCTTCCACGCCCTAACTCGGCTGAGGAAGACAGCTACGGCGGCGGCGGAGTGAAGAAATCCGCAGCCGGCGCGAGTACGACGGCGACGAGGTCGAGGCAGTGAAGCTCTTCCTCACCGGCGACGATGAAGTAGCGGCGGTGCTAGGGTTTGAGAAGCTCGAGCTGGAGTGAGGTCGAGCGGAGTAAAAGAGAAGTGAGGAAGGGGAGGGGCATTTATAGCCACGGTGAAAAACTGTTCGCCCGAAGAAATTGGACGAACGTGCCCCTGACCCTTCTCATTCGCTTGACATGTGTCACCCACGTACTGAGAGTTTGCGATCGTGTGAGATCGTGGGTGAATAGATAAGTATTTTCGTGGGATGCGGAACGGTTTGAGCGGCAAAGCCGAAAATTTAAATAAGATAAGTTAAAAGTTCCGTTCGCAGATTCTTCAGCTGACAAGGACACAGTGAAGATTTTGAACGAGTTTCAAATAGAACGCACATGAAGAATATGTGAATAGATTGGGTTGAGTATACCATAGAGGGGGAAGGGTCCGATCACATTCACTTAGCAGAAAAAAGCAACTTGAAGAATTAGCAATAAGTGACTGTTGTAGAGGGCAGAAACTCATATATATATATATATATATATATATATATATATATATATATATATATATATATATATATGAAAGGGCATGTAGCCCCTAAGTGTGGTTTTGGTAATTGAATGACAATCTCTATGGACTAATGTTTTTAGTGAGATATATTTTAAGGTTTTGTCCATATATGGTGCCTCAAGGATATTGGATGGAATCAAGGATGAAGTCCATATATATGAAGATAATGCCTCAAGGATATTGGATGGAATCAAGGATGAAGTCCATATAGATGAAGTTATATTTGCTCTAAGCTTTGGTATTAAATGACAATTCCTATGGAGCATCAAGTGCATTGGATCTTATATGAAGATATGTTCCATAGTGATGCTTGAAGTTCTTTGGGTTGTTATGTGAAGATTGCCATCAAAGCATCCGAAGAAGTCCTCATGGTATCCCTCTCTGGATACCCCGTGCACACGGGCTTATACCGTGCGCACGGGGTCGAGTGTCAACTCTCTGGATACCCCGTGCTCACGGGGCCTAGGTGTTGGCTCTCGAGATTCCATATCCAGTGAGGTTTCAAGTTGGTCTTCTGAGGATCAAGGCTTGAGAGAATAATCAAATAGAAGAATTCGAGTTATGGTTTCAAGACAAGATCATGGTGAGCTCATGTGTTGGGTTTCGGTTGATCAAGCCTTGAAGCAAGCAACTAGAGTGAAGAATTCATTATGCCTCTCAAGACAAGATCATGTTGATCAAGTCTTGAAGCAAGCAATTAGAGTGACGAATTCATTATGCCTCTCAAGAGTTTGGGATGGAGTTTTTAGAAGGGCAAGTGGTGACCAAGATGATATTCATAGTGGAACTTGATATGGTCATGAAAGAGTCTTTGGTGATATTGTCTTGAAGCAACGAAGTGAAATGAAGAGTTCATTGTGGCTTTCAAGAAACCAAGATGGAGCTTGAAGTAAAGATGTTGGTTGACCAAGATGAAGCTCGAAGAGTATATCTAAGTGGTCAACTCACAAAGCACAAACAATGTACCACGTGAGATCAAGTGATCTAGTGGTATGGTAAGTAATTGTGAATTGTGCTTTGTTACCTAACCCATGCTATATGTTTGTTATGTCTATGTGGGTTAGGTGTTTCTCATAGGCTTGCATCAAAAGGAAAGATCTTGTGTAGCCTATGTGTGGATGACATCAAGTGGTGATGGTCATCGGATTCGAGGAGTCCAAGTGCAAGATGAGATGACATCAAGTGGTGATGGTCGTCGAGTTCGGGGAGTCCAGGTGCAAGATGAGAAGCCGGAGGTTATATGCTTTGAAGCTTGCGGTCCACATCATGATAATGTGCATGTGAAGATGGGCTTGAGATAAGGCTTCCCTCATTGCATCATGAGGAAGCAATTCGAGTATCTTCACCAAGTGGTCGTGGACAAGAAAGGGATTCCAACTTGAGGCAAGCATTAAAGTCATCATCAAGCTCAAGTTGAATGTGCAAGGCAAAGGTATACCTTAGCTAGGTTTTCCTAGTTTTGCCGGTCTCATAGTGCTTGGTGGGAGACCGGATTATAGGTTTGATAGCCGTACCATCAAGAGGGACTCTCGGGCAAGTAGCTTGATCACGTCGCATGTAGAGAGCTCAAACCTTTGCATTACTTGCATCATTCTTTCTTGTTGATCTTGGGTGTTTCTCTATGTGAGGACCTTGGGCTTTTCCATAGCTTCAAAACGAGCCCAAGATCATCGAATTCGGAGTCCGTATGCCCAAGTTATCGATGTTTTAGTGGGCTGCTGCTGGCTGTCCTGGGGACCCCGTGTGCACGGGGTCTTTGACCCCCGTGCGCACGGGGTGTCCAGAATTCTGGGTACTCCATGCACACGGGCTCGTACCATGCACACGGGGTCTCAACCCCCGTGCGCACGGGGTGCCCAGGAAATGCCCGTTGGAGCCCCAACGGCTAGTTTCGGAGTTTGGCTATTTAAGGGCCCTTTCCTCCCACCGGTTGGGGGTTGGTTCACACACATTCTAAACACCATTTTGAGCCTCTCTCTCCACCTCTCCCAAACCCCTATCTCCCCTCTATGTGAAGGGGGATTTGTGGATGGATTAGTGAGCCATTTGTTGATCATATCCAAAGCATCCCCTCTCTTCAATCTCCTACTTTCAAGAGTGCATCTTATGAGATTGAGAGAGTGAGTTGAGCATTTGTTTCTTGACCTTGCATTGCATTTGTTGCATTTTTTTGAGCTCCCTGCATCGATTTGTTCGAGTGTGAGCCCGTGAGTTTATTACTCTTGGAGGCCTCCGCCTCCTAGACGGTTTGGTGATACATTGAGGAGATTGTGAAAGAGGCCTATGTGGCCAAGGTTCCCCCAGAAGCTTCCTCTTGTGGTGTGCTCCGGGGAAGGGTGTTGAAGTGGCCTAGGTGGTCAAGTTCCTCCGGAAGCTTCCTTGTTTGTGGTGTGCTCAGGAGAATTTTGTAAAGGTGTGGTGGTCGCCTTCAAGACCAACCCCGAGTGAATCGAGGCTCATCCGTTGGGGGTGACTCGAAAAGGAGAATACGGTGAGTCACTTGGTGACGCCCCGGAGCTTTGGCTTCGGCACCGCTCTAACGGAGATTAGCACTCTCACGAGTGTGAACTTGGGGATAAATCCGCGTCTCCGACTCACTTGTGGTTATCTCTTACCCACACCCTTTACTTACCGTAATTCATACTTGCTCATATTGATATATCTTGTGCTAGTTGAATTGCTTAGTTGTTCCTACATTTCCATATCTTGTGATATAGTTTGTGCTTGCTAGTTTCCTTAAGTGCCTATCTTGTTTAGCATAGGTTGTTGGTGCACTTAGTTGAGCCTAGCATATTTAGGATTTGTGCTTGAAAGGTATCCGTTTAGTTTAATTCCGCATTAGGATAAAGCCAAATCCGTAACAGTTTTAAAACGCCTATTCACCCCCCCCTCTAGTCGTCATCTAGATCCTTTCAATTGGTATCAGAGCTTTGGTCTCTCCTTGCTAGGCTTCACCGCCTAGAGAGTAAAGATGTCGACTAGTGGTATAGTGCACGATGACACTTTCTGTTTTAGTGGCACAAACTATCACTTGTGGAAAATTCGCATGCTTTGTCATTTCTGGGCCATGGGTCCAAATTTTGTGCGAATTGTTCTTGTAGGGGCTTCTCCATGGAAGGATGAACTTTTTCCATCTATTAAGGAAAATGATGATATGCTTTGTGGGTATGGTGCAAAGAATGCCTTAATCCGGTCTATATCCCTCGAAGTGTTTGAGTCAATTATGACGTGTGCGTCGGCTCATGAGATGTGGACAAAACTTGAAGAAATATATGGTGGGTCCAATCTTGATGAGGTCAATCATATTTCGGAGGTGTCTCTTGAGGAGTTCTCCACATCTTAATATCATGAAGAACTCCATATTGCTTCTTCCTCCGTGTGCTTGGACATTTCAACTTCTTCCACCTCACCATCATATGACATGTCCCAAGGTAATGACATGGTGAGTGGAAATATAATTTGTGATGATGATGTTGTGCTCAACATTGATGATCTTTCATGCATAAATGCTAATTTTGTAGCTTCTTTGGACTTGAACACATCTAGCAAAAATGACATACATTCTTGTGTTGATAGTCCTTACATATCATATAGAGATTCCTTGAATACTTGTTGTGATGATATGCTTGATTCTCCTTGTTGCCATGGTATCTATGCTTCTATTTCCTCTAGTTGTTGTTTGACTAACCATGTAGAGGAAATAAGAGAAAATGGTGCACATATCACTAATGGAGAATTTGCTAGAAGAGCAAAGAAGGAAATCACTATGTTGGAGAGGAAATGCTATGAGTGTCAAGAGGATGGACATGGATATCCTACTCTTTATGATGAAGAATCTCCCTCTCCAAAAGAATCATCATCAACCTCCGATGTTCACATGTGCCTCATGGCAAGAGGTACTACCGAGGTATCATCTACTCTTAGTAATGATAATGATGAGAGTGATGATGAATGTGATAGGGATATGAGTCAAGAAATATATGAAATTGGTAATTCTCTTCGTGGAGTAAATAAGAACACTTCTGAGATATTTAAAGATCTTATTACTCATTTTGGAAAGTGTAATGATTTACTTCACGAAGAGCAAGAACAAAATGATAAACTTGATTGTAACCTTCTTGATGCTCTAGAAACTCTTAGAGACTTAGAATCTTCCAAAGAAGAGATTGAAGTTGCTCATGATAAACTTAAAGAGGATTTTGAGCACCTTGACCTTGGCTACAAGAATGTCAAAGGAGAGCTCGCCAAACTCTCTAAGTCTTATGAGGAACTTCAAGCTACTCATGTGAAGTCTCTAGTTTCTTCAAGCTCCTCTCATATTGTCAATGATGCTTGTGCTACTAACTCTACTTCTTGTGAAGCATCTATCTTGAAGGAGAATGTTGAGCTACGGGCTCAACTTGTTTTGCTAACTAGCAATTATGGGAAATTAGAAGAAAGTCATGAAAAGCTCTCGGGCTCTCATGATGACCTTCTAATCTCCCATGAAAGGCTAAAGTTAGCTCATGAGGCTATTGTGACTAAGGTAACATCTTGTGAGCCTCATGTGGACATTAGCACTATTTCTACTCAAAATGCTTTATTGACATGTGCTAGTCCTAGTGATTCATCTAGACATATTATTCCCAATTCTTGTGATGAATTGCTCTCCTTGCCTTGTTGCTCTAACAATGAAGTTTCTACTTCCTCTAGTACTTTTGTTGATACTAACCTTGTAGAGGAAAACAAAGAGCTCAAGGCCCAAGTCACTAATTTGAAGAAAGACTTGGAAATGTGTCATGAAGGAAATTCCACTCTCAACACTATCATGAGTGTTCAAAAATCCCCTCATGACAAGGGTGGACTTGGTTTCATCTCCAACAACAAGAAGTCCAAGAAAAAGAAGAAGGGACAAGACCAAGTCAAGAATGATGCCAACATTACATGCTTCAAGTGCAAGAATGTTGGACACCATGTGAGATATTGTCCATTGAAGAAGAAGGCTTCAAATGTGAAGCAACAAGGGAAGTGGCCTCAAGTTCAATCTCAAGGTCAACCTCAACTTGAAGAAAGGCCACTACCAATGATGAACCAAGATAATGCTCCCCAAGTTGAGAAAATAAAGAAGAAGAGAAGGGGGGCACATGTTGCTATAATTGTCGTGAGAAGGGACACATATCCTCATCTTGTCCCAACGGTAACATCCCTAAGCCTCCTCTAGTCAATGATCATTATTCGCTTAGGAAGGATGTTGTTGGCAATTTGTTTGCCAAGTTTGTTGGTGCCCAAAGTGGCTTGGAAATGGAAAAGGCCATTTGGGTTGCCAAGCCTATTGTGACTAACTTCTTAGGACCCAACTTGGTTGGGTACCATCAAGCTCAAACTTGATCAATAGGTGTGTGGAGGACATTGGAGATTTGGCTAGTTCATAAAGAAAAGGATATCCACCATTTATTTGTTCGAGCCAAGTCATGTGGATTATCTTCATATTATCTATCCAATGTTCCTCTTTGCGGTAACTTGTATTTATATTGCTTACATTGAAAGTTGCTCGCCCCTTGCATGCTTAGGTTTTGTATCTAGCATGTGCATCTATATGTTGTGTTTCTTAGTATGCTTGATTTGTGTTATCTAGCATGTGTAGGTTGCATTGCACATTATATAGTGGTGTTTGCTGTTTTGAGCCTGTATTGTATCATGATTGGCTCTTGCAAGATATTAGTGGATCGTCACATTATGGGGGAGTGTTTTGTTGTGTGCACATCACAAACCCAAAATGTGAATATGAGAAATGCCACATAGTATTGATATTCAATCTTATCTAGTCACTATGTGGTATGTCAAGCTCATTTGAAATTCAAATTCTCAGAGTATCCACTAATTATCTCTTGTTGGTTGTTATTTACCTTTGTTGCGTGCTTCGTCGCGGTGTCCTGTGAGGTTCTTCAGTAAGTTTCTAGACACCCCGTGTGCACGGGGTCTCTGACCCCCGTGCGCACGGGGTACCACGAAACTTACTGGACACCCCGTGCGCACGGGGTCCTGGACCCCCGTGCGCACGGAGTGGGTGAAAATCACTGGACACCCCGTGCACACGGGGTCCTAGACCCCCGTGCGCACGAGGTGGGGTTTTTTCTCTGGACACACCGTGCGCACGGGGCTGACCTAGCCCGTGCGCACGGGGTCCTATGGGCAGAAATGTCCACCCGGCCAAGTACGCTTTATTTATCTTTCTTTGCTTTGGAGTTGTTGATGATCCTGTGCATCTTCGTAATCTACCCCCGAGTGTTAATTCCAAATACCATTTGTATTCTCTTACAATTGGTATTTCCTCATGTGGTAGAACCTTATGATCATCTTCTTCTCGGCTTGTGCTTCAACTTGCCTTATCTCACTGCTTGTGCTATCTTTTATCTACTTGAGTAAGATAAGCCTTTGAGCATGTGTGTATTGTATATCCTATATGCTCTTTGGTTTTTTGCTTAGTTCATATGTTGTACTTTGTGTGCGGTCCTGTGTGGATTCATCACTTTGATATAATTTGGACAACTTGAATACTTTGTGATATTATCGGAGTATTCTTCGGTTAAGTGTTCTTTTGTCCAAATTGTATCTCTCTGGATCATGGTAGGCATGAGCATGCATATTTATTTATATTATTCTTCATGCCTTGCTTGCTACTTGATCCTCTATGTAGGGTAAACTCCATAAAATCATTAATGGCTAAAAGTGTGCATGAACTTCAAGTTCATATCCTTTTGCACATATTTAATGTGGAGTTTGCCCTATATATTGTGGTTGTCCTAACTACTTCGGACCCAATATGTTTGGGGACCAAATTGTACCTTAATGTGTTTTAGGTACTGTGGAGAAGCATTGGATGCTTGGCTTATTCACAAGGAAGGTGGAGACACCATGGAAAATTATTAGAGCCAAGCTTGGTTGATTCTTTGATTTGAGGGAGAAGATAAATGAAAACCCGATTCGGTTGTAAGTGTTTCACTCTCATCAATTCAACCCGGTTAACATAATTTGGGTCTTTTGTTGGATATGCATCAAACTCCCACACTTACTGTATTCTCAATAAATCCACGGGATGTATTGAGGAAATGGTGAATGTGGAGTGTGATGAGAATAACAGCTTCCATGCGGAGCAATTTGTTTCAAGTGTTGTAGGTGATGAGGCTCCTTCCCAAGCTACAAGTACAATGGGGATTGGTCATATTCTTCCACAAGAAACACCCCTTGTCCATGTAGAAGAATAAGGAGTAAGAGCCCCTCTTGTGGATCCACCACAAGGGAAGTCATCACCCCCAACACAAGAGCAAGATGCTATGGGAGATCATTTACCTATCCAAGAACAAGATCAAGTCCCTCATGTTCATGGGCTAGATCAAGGGCCCCTTGAACCAATGCTCTCTTGGTAACAAGTACTTACTTCATGCGTTTGTTTAAATTAGAGTCAACATTGTGTATGTTGCATCATGGCATGTTTAGTACTTGTTGAGTTTGTGTTTCTTGCAACAGCTTAAACCTCCTTATTGTTGGGGAACGTAGTAATTTCAAAAAAATTCCTACGCACACGCAAGATCATGGTGATGCATAGCAACGGGATGGGAGAGTGTTGTCCACGTACCCTCGTAGACCGACAGCGGAAGCGTTATCACAACGCGGTTGATGTAGTCGTACGTCTTCACGATCCGACCGATCAAGTACCGAATGCACGGCACCTCCGAAGTTCTACACACGTTCAACTCGATGACGTCCCTCGAACTCCGATCCAGCCGAGTGTTGAGGGAGAGTTTCGTCAGCACGACGGCGTGGTGACGATGATGATGTTCCACCGATGCAGGGCTTCGCCTAAGCTCCGCGACGGTATTATCGAGGTGTAATCTGGTGGAGGGGGCACCGCACACGGCTAAAATATCGTATATCAAGTGTGTATAGAGGTGCCCCCCTGCCCCCGTATATAAAGGAGCAAGGGGGAGGCCGGCTGCCTATGGGCGCGCCAAGGAGAGGGGGGAGTCCTCCTCCTAGTAGGAGTAGGACTCCCCTTTCCTAGTCCTACTAGGAAAAGAAGGGGGGAAGGAAAGAGAGGGAGAGGGAGAGGGAAAGGGGGCTGCGCCCCCCTCTCCTAGTCCAACTAGGACTCCTCCTAGGAGGGGGCGCACCACCTCCTGGCTGCTGCCCTCTCTCTCCCCTCAAGGCCCACTAAGGCCCAATACTTCCCCGGGGGGTTCCGGTAACCCTCCGGCACTCCGGTTTAATCCGAAACTCCTCCGGAACACTTCCGGTGTCCGAATATAGTCGTCCAATATATCAATCTTTACGTCTCGACCATTTCGAGACTCCTCGTCATGTCTGTGATCACATCCGAGACTCCGAACAACCTTCGGTACGTCAAAACATATAAACTCATAATAAAACTGTCATCGTAACTTTAAGCGTGCGGACCCTTTGGGTTCGAGAACTATGTAGACATGACCGAGACACCTCTCCGGTCAATAACCAATAGCGGGACCTGGATGCCCATATTGGCTCCCACATATTCTACGAAGATCTTTATCGGTCAGACCGCATAACAACATACGTTGTTCCCTTTGTTATCGGTATGTTACTTGCCCGAGATTCGATCGTCGGTATCTCGATACCTAGTTCAATCTCGTTACCGGCAAGTCTCTTTACTCGTTCCGTAATACATCATCCCGCAACTAACTCATTAGTCACAATGCTTGCAAGGCTTATAGTGATGTGCATTACCGAGTGGGCCCAGAGATACCTCTCCGACAATCGGAGTGACAAATCCTAATCTCGAAATACGCCAACCCAACAAGTACCTTTGGAGACACCTGTAGAGCACCTTTATAATCACCCAGTTACGTTGTGACGTTTGGTAGCACACAAAGTGTTCCTCCGGTAAATGGGAGTTGCATAATCTCATAGTCATAGGAACATGTATAAGTCATGAAGAAAGCAATAGCAACATACTAAACGATCGGGTGCTAAGCTAACGTAATGGGTCATGTCAATCACGTCATTCTCCTAATGAGGTGATCCCGTTAATCAAATGACAACTCATGTCTATGGCTAGGAAACATAACCATCTTTGATTAACGAGCTAGTCAAGCAGAGGCATACTAGTGACACTCTGTTTGTCTATGTATTCACACATGTATTATGTTTCCGGTTAATACAATTCTAGCATGAATAATAAACATTTATCATGATATAAGGAAATATATAATACTTTATTATTGCCTCTAGGGCATATTTCCTTCAGTCTCCCACTTGCACTAGAGTCAATAATCTAGATTACATAGTAATGATTCTTACACCCATGGAGTCTTGGTGCTGATCATGTTTTGCTCGTGGAAGAGGCTTAGTCAACGGATCTGCTACATTCAGATCCGTATGTATCTTGCAAATTTCTATGTCTCCCACCTGGACTCAATCCCGGATGGAATTGAAGCGTCTTCTGATGTGCTTGGTTCTCTTGTGAAATCTGGATTCCTTTGCTAAGGCAATTGCACCAGTATTATCACAAAAGATTTTCATTGGTCCCGATGTACTAGGTATGACACCTAGATCGGATATGAACTCCTTCATCCAGACTCCTTCATTCGCTGCTTCCGAAGCAGCTATGTATTCCGCTTCACACGTAGATCCCGCCACGACACTTTGCTTGGAACTGCACCAACTGACAGCTCCACCGTTCAATGTAAATACGTATCCGGTTTGCGATTTCGAATCGTCCGGATCAGTGTCAAAGCTTGCATCAACGTAACCCCTTACGATGAGCTCTTTGTCACCTCCATATACGAGAAACATATCCTTAGTCCTTTTCAGGTATTTCAGGATGTTCTTGACCGCTGTCCAGTGATCCACTCCTGGATTACTTTGGTACCTCCCTGCTAAACTTATAGCTAGGGACACATCAGGTCTGGTACACAGCATTGCATACATGATAGAGCCTATGGCTGAAGCATAGGGAACATCTTTCATTTTCTCTCTATCTTCTGCAGTGGTCGGGCATTGAGTCTTACTCAATCTCACACCTTGTAGTACAGGCAAGAACCCTTTCTTTGCTTGATCCATTTTGAACTTCTTCAAAACTTTGTCAAGGTATGTGCTTTGTGAAAGTCCAATTAAGCGTCTTGATCTGTCTCTATAGATCTTAATGCCTAATATATATGCAGCTTCACCGAGGTCTTTCATTGAAAAACTCTTATTCAAGTATCCCTTTATGCTATCCAGAAATTCTATATCATTTCCAATCAGTAATATGTCATCCACATATAATATCAGAAATGCTATCGAGCTCCCACTCACTTTCTTGTAAATACAGGCTTCTCCAAAAGTCTGTATAAAACCAAATGCTTTGATCACACTATCAAAGCGTTTATTCCAACTCCGAGAGGCTTGCACCAGTCCATAAATGGATCGCTGGAGCTTGCACACTTTGTTAGCTCCCTTTGGATCGATAAAACCTTTCGGTTGCATCATATACAACTCTTCTTCCAGAAATCCATTCAGGAACGCAGTTTTGACATCCATTTGCCAAATTTCATGATCATAAAATGCGGCAATTGCTAACATGATTCGGACAGACTTAAGCATCGCTACGGGTGAGAAGGTCTCATCGTAGTCAATTCCTTGAACTTGTCAAAAACCTTTCGCAACAAGTCGAGCTTTATAGACAGTAACATTACCATCAGCGTCAGTCTTCTTCTTGAAGATCCATTTATTTTCAATGGCTTGCTGACCATCGGGCAAGTCAACCAAAGTCCATACTTTGTTCTCATACATGGATCCCATCTCGGATTTCATGGCTTCAAGCCATTTTGCGGAATCTGGGCTCACCATCGCTTCTTCATAGTTCGTAGGTTCGCCATGGTCTAGTAACATGACCTCCAGAACAGGATTACCGTACCACTCTGGTGCGGATCTTGATCTAGTTGACCTACGAAGTTCAGTAATAACTTGATCTGAAGTTTCATGATCATTATCATTAACTTCCTCACTACTTGGTGTAGGTGTCGCAGAAACTGATCTCTGCGATGATCTACTTTCCAATAAGGGAGCAGGTACAGTTACCTCATCAAGTTCTACTTTCCTCCCACTCACATCTTTCGAGAGAAACTCCTTCTCTAGAAAGGATCCATTTCTAGCAACAAATATCTTGCCTTCGGATCTGTGATAGAAGGTGTACCCAACGGTCTCCTTTGGGTATCCTATGAAGACACATTTCTCCGATTTAGGCTCGAGCTTATCAGGTTGAAGTTTCTTCACATAAGCATCGCAACCCCAAACTTTAAGATACGACAACTTCGGTTTCTTGCCAAACCATAGTTCAAAAGGCGTCGTCTCAACGGATTTTGATGGTGTCCTATTTAGAGTGAATGCAGCCGTCTCTAAAGCATAACCCCAAAACGATAGCGGTAAATCAGTAAGAGACATCATAGTTCGCACCATATAAATAAAGTACGATTACGACGTTCAGACACACCATTACGCTGTGGTGTTCCGGGTGGCGTGAGTTGCGAAACTATTCCGCATTGTTTCAAATGTAGACCAAACTCGTAACTCAAATATTCCCCTCCACGATCAGATCGTAGGAATTTTATTTTCTTGTTACGATGATTTTCAACTTCACTCTGAAATTCTTTGAACTTTTCAAATGTTTCAGACTTATGTTTCATTAAGTAGATATACCCATATCTGCTCAAATCATCTGTGAAGGTGAGAAAATAACGATATCCGCCACGAGCTTCAATATTCATCGGGCCACATACATCTGTATGTATGATTTCCAACAAATCTGTTGCTCTCTCCATAGTTCCGGAGAACGGTGTTTTGGTCATCTTGCCCATAAGGCACGGTTCGCAAGTACCAAGTGATTCAAAATCAAGTGATTCCAAAATTCCATCAGTATGGAGTTTCTTCATGCGCTTTACACCGATATGACCCAAACGGCAGTGCCACAAATAAGTTGCACTGTCATTATTAACTCTGCATCTTTTGGTTTCAACATTATGAATATGTGTATCACTACTATCGAGATTCATTAAAAATAGACCACTCTTCAAGGGTGCATGACCATAAAAGATATTATTCATATAAATAGAACAACCATTATTCTCTGATTTAAATGAATAACCGTCTCGCATTAAACAAGATCCAGATATAATGTTCATGCTCAACGCTGGCACCAAATAACAATTATTTAGGTCTAAAACTAATCCCGAAGGTAGATGTAGAGGTAGCGTGCCGACGGCGATCACATCGACTTTGGAACCATTTCCCACGCGCATCGTCACCTCGTCCTTAGCCAAACTTCGCTTAATTCGTAGCCCCTGTTTCGAGTTGCAAATATTAGCAACAGAACCAGTATCAAATACCCAGGTGCTACTGCGAGTATTAGTAAGGTACACATCAATAACATGTATATCACATATACCTTTGTTAACCTTGCCATCCTTCTTATCCGCCAAATACTTGGGGCAGTTCCGCTTCCAGTGGCCAGTCTGCTTACAGTAGAAGCACTCGGTTTCAGGCTTAGGTCCAGACTTGGATTTCTTCTCCTAAACAGCAACTTGCTTGCTATTCTTCTTGAAGTTCCCTTTCTTCTTCCCTTTGCCCTTTTTCTTGAAACTAGTGGTTTTACTGACCATCAACACTTGATGCTCCTTTTTGATTTCTACCTCCGCTGCCTTTAGCATTGCGAAGAGCTCGGGAATCGTCTTATCCATCCCTTGCATGTTATAGTTCATCACGAAGCTCTTGTAGCTTGGTGGCAGTGATTGAAGAATTCTGTCAATGACGCAATCATCCGGAAGTTGAACTCCCAGTTGAATTAAGTGATTATTATACCCAGACATTCTGAGTATATGCTCACTGACAGAACTATTCTCTTCCATCTTGCAGCTATAGAACTTATTGGAGACTTCATATCTCTCAATCCGGGCATTTGCTTGAAATATTAACTTCAACTCCTGGAACATCTCATATGCTCCATGACGTTCAAAACGTTGTTGAAGTCCCGGTTCTAAGCCGTAAAGCATGGCACACTGAACTATTGAGTAGTCATCAGCTTTGCTTTGCCAGACATTCATAACTTCTGGCGTAGCTCTTGCAGGAGGCCTGGCACCTAGCGGTGCTTCCAGGACGTAATTCTTCTGTGCAGCAATGAGGATAATCCTCAAGTTATGGACCCAGTCCGTGTAATTGCTACCATCATCTTTCAACTTAGCTTTCTCAAGGAACGCATTAAAATTCAACGGCACAACAGCACGGGCCATATATCTACAATTAACATAGACAAGCAAGATACTATCAGGTACTAAGTTCATGATAAATTTAAGTTCAATTAATCATATTACTTAAGAACTCCCACTTAGATAGACATCTCTCTAATCATCTAAGTGATTACGTGATCCAAAGCAACTAAACCATGTCCGATTAACACGTGAGATGGAGTAGTTTCAATGGTGAACATCACTATGTTGATCATATCTACTATATGATTCACGCTCGACCTTTCGGTCTCTGTGTTCCGAGGCCATATCTGTACATATGCTAGGCTCGTCAAGTTTAACCTGAGTATTCCGCGTGTGCAACTGTTTTGCACCCGTTGTATTTGAACGTAGAGCCTATCACACCCAATTAACACGTGGTGTCTCAGCACGAAGAACTTTTGCAACGGTGCATACTCAGGGAGAACACTTTTATCTTGAAATTTTAGTGAGAGATCATCTTATAATGCTACCGTCAATCAAAGCAAGATAAGATGCATAAAGGATTAACATCACATGCAATCAATATAAGTGATATGATATGGCCATCATCATCTTGTGCTTGTGATCTCCATCTCCGAAGCACCGTGCTTGTGATCTCCATCTCCGAAGCACCATCATGATCACCATCATCACCGGCTCGACACCTTGATCTCCATCGTAGTATCGTTGTCGTCTCGCCAACTTATTGCTTTTACGACTATCGCTACCGCTTAGTGATAAAGTAAAACTATTACATGGCGATTGCATCTCATACAATAAAGCGACAACCATATGGCTCCTGCCAGTTGCCGATAACTCGGTTACAAAACATGATCATCTCATACAACACATTATATCACATCATGTCTTGACCATATCACATCACAACATGCCCTGCAAAAACAAGTTAGACGACCTCTACTTTGTTGTTGCATATTTTACGTGGCTGCTACGGGCTTAGCAAGAACCGTTCTTACCTACGCATCAAAACCACAACGATAGTTTGTCAAGTTGGTGCTGTTTTAACCTTCGCAAGGACCGGGCGTAGCCACACTGGGTTCAACTAAAGTGAGAGAGACAGACACCCGCCAGTCACCTTTAAGCAACGAGTGCTCCGAACGATGAAACCAGTCTCGCGTAAGCGTACGCGTAATGTCGGTCCGGGCCGCTTCATCTCACAATACCGCTGAACCAAAGTATGACATGCTGGTAAGCAGTATGACTTATATCGCCCACAACTCACTTGTGTTCTACTCGTGCATAGCATCAACGCATAAAACCTGGCTCTGATACCACTGTTGGGGAACGTAGTAATTTCAAAAAAAATCCTACGCACACGCAAGATCATGGTGATGCATAGCAACGGGATGGGAGAGTGTTGTCCACGTACCCTCGTAGACCGACAGCGGAAGCGTTATCACAACACGGTTGATGTAGTCGTACGTCTTCACGATCCGACCGATCAAGTACCGAACGCACGGCACCTCCGAAGTTCTACACACGTTCAGCTCGATGACGTCCCTCGAACTCCGATCCAGCCGAGTGTTGAGGGAGAGTTTCGTCAGCACGACAGCGTGGTGACGATGATGATGTTCCACCGATGCAGGGCTTCGCCTAAGCTCCGCGACGGTATTATCGAGGTGTAATCTGGTGGAGGGGGGCACCGCACACGGCTAAAATATCGTATATCAAGTGTGTATAGAGGTGCCCCCCTGCCCCCGTATATAAAGGAGCAAGGGGGAGGCCGGCTGCCTATGGGCGCGCCAAGGAGAGGGGGGAGTCCTCCTCCTAGTAGGAGTAGGACTCCCCTTTCCTAGTCCTACTAGGAAAAGAAGGGGGAAGGAAAGAGAGGGAGAGGGAGAGGGAAAGGGGGCTGCGCCCCCCTCTCCTAGTCCAACTAGGACTCCTCCTGGGAGGGGGCGCACCACCTCCTGGCTGCTGCCCTCTCTCTCCCCTCAAGGCCCACTAAGGCCCAATACTTCCCCGGGGGGTTCCGGTAACCCTCCGGCACTCCGGTTTAATCCGAAACTCCTCCGGAACACTTCCGGTGTCCGAATATAGTCGTCCAATATATCAATCTTTATGTCTCGACCATTTCGAGACTCCTCGTCATGTCCGTGATCACATCCGGGACTCCGAACAACCTTCGGTACATCAAAACATATAAACTCATAATAAAACTGTCATCGTAACTTTAAGCGTGCGGACCCTTTGTGTTCGAGAACTATGTAGACATGACCGAGACACCTCTCCGGTCAATAACCAATAGCGGGACCTGGATGCCCATATTGGCTCCCACATATTCTACGAAGATCTTTATCGGTCAGACCGCATAACAACATACGTTGTTCCCTTTGTTATCGGTATGTTACTTGCCCGAGATTCGATCGTCGGTATCTCGATACCTAGTTCAATCTCGTTACCGGCAAGTCTCTTTACTCGTTCCGTAATACATCATCCCGCAACTAACTCATTAGTCACAATGCTTGCAAGGCTTATAGTGATGTGCATTACCGAGTGGGCCCAGAGATACCTCTCCGACAATCGGAGTGACAAATCCTAATCTCGAAATACGCCAACCCAACAAGTACCTTTGGAGACACCTGTAGAGCACCTTTATAATCACCCAGTTACGTTGTGACGTTTGGTAGCACACAAAGTGTTCCTTCGGTAAACGGGAGTTGCATAATCTCATAGTCATAGGAACATGTATAAGTCATGAAGAAAGCAATAGCAACATACTAAACGATCGGGTGCTAAGCTAACGTAATGGGTCATGTCAATCACGTCATTCTCCTAATGAGGTGATCCCGTTAATCAAATGACAACTCATGTCTATGGCTAGGAAACATAACCATCTTTGATTAACGAGCTAGTCAAGCAGAGGCATACTAGTGACACTCTGTTTGTCTATGTATTCACACATGTATTATGTTTCCGGTTAATACAATTCTAGCATGAATAATAAACATTTATCACGATATAAGGAAATATATAATACTTTATTATTGCCTCTAGGGCATATTTCCTTCACTTATTGCATCTATGAGACTTTTGAGAAGAAGCATATCATGGGGATCTATAAAACCATGCTCATGGTTCACTTATCCCAAATATGCCAATTAAGCAATTTATTGCATACCAATTCCTCAAAGTGCTCTTATGTGCAATATTGATAAAATTGCAAGAAACAATCTTTTTGGTTGTGGTATTTGCTCTCATGCTTAGTAATTCATTTTTATGCAAATGAGATCAGTTTGCGCCATGTGCCTTGTGCCATGTGCCATGTGACAAAGCCCTACGCTAAGATCAAGTTTGTATAAATAATGGATTCATTCTTGGATATCATGTTCTTATCTTTTGTATCTTTTTGTGTGTGCAAGTTTCTTTGTGGATGCTCATCTTGATGATTATTGGCCACGTAAGAAACTTATACACATGAGAAAGTGCATATCCCTCTTTGATATCCTTTCGTTTCCTTGCCGGTCCTTGGAATTGTCTCTTTTTATTCTTTGGTGGATCCGGTAAGAGGTTGAGTAGTGAGTGCTTGTATGTATTGCATATATCATTGCGCTCATGAGTTGTTGGATATATTTTGGACCCTTGCTTAGTCAAGTGCATGGGGAGCTTCTCTATGTTCTTTAGAACACTCCTATGCTCATATCATAATATCTTTTTGGTGCATTTTATGGATCCTCAATATAGTGTGAATTTCTTCATTTGTTCGTAACTGGATATGTGCATTTGATTCCACTCACAATATGAGAAATGCACAAATTAAGGAGGAACTCATACTATATTGGTCTTCTAGATTTTTTCTCCATTTTGGCACTTGTTGCCAATGGGGGAGAAGTTTAGAGGGTTTAGGTGAAGTAGGTTGGTTCATGCATATCTACATTTGTTGTGGTTGTTGCATGGATGTGTATATAGAGGAAACTCCACCAAGTTCTTCCATGCATATATTGTGGGGGAGTTTGCTCCATATAGTGTGGTTCTACTAGCATCAAATTCTTGTGTAGTAGTTCGATGCTAGTACAACCGGTTTTGATAACATCAACTATCTTTGTGATATTTGAGGCTATCAAAACCACCTCAAGTATTCAATTTATTCTCGGATAGATTGCATACTTGTTTTAAATTCATTATATAAACCCTCTTGTTGAGATTGTCATCAATTACCAAAATAGGGGAGATTGAAAGGGCATGTAGCCCCTAAGTGTGGTTTTGGTAATTGAATGACAATCTCTATGGACTAATGTTTTCAGTGAGATATATTTTAAGGTTTTGTCCATAGATGGTGCCTCAAGGATATTGGATGGAATCAAGGATGAAGTCCATATATATGAAGATAATGCCTCAAGGATATTGGATGGAATCAAGGATGAAGTCCATAAAGATGAAGTTATATTTGCTCTAAGCTTTGATATTAAATGACAATTCCTATGGAGCATCAAGTGCATTGGATCTTATATGAAGATATGTTCCATAGTGATGCTTGAAGTTCTTTGGGTTGTTATGTGAAGATTGCCATCAAAGCATCCGAAGAAGTCCTCATGGTATCCCTCTCTGGATACCCCATGCACACGGGCTTATACCATGCGCACGGGGTCGAGTGTGAACTCTCTGGATACCCCGTGCTCACGGGGCCTAGGTGTTGGCTCTCGAGATTCCATATCCAGTGAGGTTTCAAGTTGGTCTTCTGAGGATCAAGGCTTGAGAGAATAATCAAAGAGAAGAATTCGAGTTATGGTTTCAAGACAAGATCATGGTGAGCTCATGTGTTGGGTTTCGGTTGATCAAGCCTTGAAGCAAGCAACTAGAGTGAAGAATTCATTATGCCTCTCAAGACAAGATCATGTTGATCAAGTCTTGAAGCAAGCAATTAGAGTGACGAATTCATTATGCCTCTCAAGAGTTTGGGATGGAGTTTTTAGAAGGGCAAGTGGTGACCAAGATGATATTCATAGTGGAACTTGATATGGTCATGAAAGAGTCTTTGGTGATATTGTCTTGAAGCAATGAAGTGAAATGAAGAGTTCATTGTGGCTTTCAAGAAACCAAGATGGAGCTTGAAGTAAAGATGTTGGTTGACCAAGATGAAGCTCGAAGAGTATATCTAAGTGGTCAACTCACAAAGCACAAACAATGTACCACGTGAGATCAAGTGATCTAGTGGTATGGTAAGTAATTGTGAATTGTGCTTTGTTACCTAACCCATGCTATATGTTTGTTATGTCTATGTGGGTTAGGTGTTTCTCATAGGCTTGCATCAAAAGGAAAGATCTCGTGTAGCCTATGTGTGGATGACATCAAGTGGTGATGGTCATCGGATTCGAGGAGTCCAAGTGCAAGATGAGATGACATCAAGTGGTGATGGTCATCGAGTTCGGGGAGTCCAGGTGCAAGATGAGAAGCCGGAGGTTATATGCTTTGAAGCTTGCGGTCCACATCATGATAATGTGCATGTGAAGATGGGCTTGAGATAAGGCTTCCCTCATTGCATCATGAGGAAGCAATTCGAGTATCTTCACCAAGTGGTCGTGGACAAGAAAGGGATTCCAACTTGAGGCAAGCATTAAAGTCATCATCAAGCTCAAGTTGAATGTGCAAGGCAAAGGTATACCTTAGCTAGGTTTTCCTAGTTTTGCCGGTCTCATAGTGCTTGGTGGGAGACCGGATTATAGGTTTGATAGCCGTACTATCAAGAGGGACTCTCGGGCAAGTAGCTTGATCACGTCGCATGTAGAGAGCTCAAACCTTTGCATTACTTGCATCATTCTTTCTTGTTGATCTTGGGTGGTTCTCTATGTGAGGACCTTGGGCTTTTCCATAGCTTCAAAACGAGCCCAAGATCATCGAATTCGGAGTCCGTATGCCCAAGTTATCGATGTTTTAGTGGGCTGCTGCTGGCTGTCCTGGGGACCCCGTGTGCATGGGGTCTTTGACCCCCGTGCGCACGGGGTGTCCAGAATTCTGGGTACTCCATGCACACGGGCTCGTACCATGCACACGGGGTCTCAACCCCCGTGCGCACGGGGTGCCCAGGAAATGCCCGTTGGAGCCCCAACGGCTAGTTTCGGAGTTTGGCTATTTAAGGGCCCTTTCCTCTCACCGGTTGGGGGTTGGTTCACACACATTCTAAACACCATTTTGAGCCTCTCTCCACCTCTCCCAAACCCCTATCTCCCCTCTATGTGAAGGGAGATTTGTGGATGGATTAGTGAGCCATTTGTTGATCATATCCAAAGCATCCCCTCTCTTCAATCTCCTACTTTCAAGAGTGCATCTTATGAGATTGAGAGAGTGAGTTGAGCATTTGTTTCTTGACCTT
This sequence comes from Triticum aestivum, assembly GCF_018294505.1. Lineage (NCBI taxonomy): Eukaryota > Viridiplantae > Streptophyta > Magnoliopsida > Poales > Poaceae > Triticum > Triticum aestivum. Next base: position 275,818,472 of record NC_057814.1, on the reverse strand, counting down.
GCATTGCATTTCTTGCATTGGTTTGAGCTCCCTGCATCGATTTGTTCGAGTGTGAGCCCGTGAGTTTATTACTCTTGGAGGCCTCCGCCTCCTAGACGGTTTGGTGATACATTGAGGAGATTGTGAAAGAGGCCTATGTGGCCAAGGTTCCCCCGGAAGCTTCCTCTTGTGGTGTGCTCCGGGGAAGGGTGTTGAAGTGGCCTAGGTGGTCAAGTTCCTCCGGAAGCTTCCTTGTTTGTGTTGTGCTTAGGAGAAGTTTGTAAAGGTGTGGTGGTCGCCTTCAAGACCAACCCCGAGTGAATCGAGGCTCATCCGTTGGGGGTGACTCGAAAAGGAGAATACGGTGAGTCACTTGGTGACGCCCCGGAGCTTTGGCTTCGGCACCGCTCTAACGGAGATTAGCACTCTCACGAGTGTGAACTTCGGGATAAATCCGCGTCTCCGACTCACTTGTGGTTATCTCTTACCCACACCCTTTACTTACCGCAATTCATACTTGCTCATATTTATATATCTTGTGCTAGTTGAATTGCTTAGTTGTTCCTACATTTCCATATCTTGTGATATAGTTTGTGCTTGCTAGTTTCCTTAAGTGCCTATCTTGTTTAGCATAGGTTGTTGGTGCACTTAGTTGAGCCTAGCATATTTAGGATTTGTGCTTGAAAGGTATCCGTTTAGTTTAATTCCGCATTAGGATAAAGCCAAATCTGTAACAGTTTTAAAACGCCTATTCACCCCCCCCCCCTCTAGTCGTCATCTAGATCCTTTCAATATATATATAGCCAATGAAGAAAAACGACGGAAACAGTGAAGACAATGCAAAGTTGAAGAAATTGAACAACTGAGGAATTTCAAAACTGAGGAAAAACTCAAATTGAAGATTTTCAACTTTTGGTGGTGGCATGACCCACCGTATAAGAATGATGATTTCAGACACCGCGTACAATTGTCGTAGGGCTCTGAGAATCAAATTCTTCGTTAATTTCTTCACACTTAGAGTGTTATTCTTCATTGATTGAAGAAAAACTTTTCTTCATGTGTTGCACATCTAAGTCATCAATTTTGCATAAGTGTTAGGATGAGTGTCCTTTTCAGAGAACATTCGAAGATTCTAAGATATTTAGCTCACACCGCAACTTGTTAAATCTCTTCTCATCCAAGGGCTTTGTGAAGATATCGGCTAGATGTTCTTCAGTCTTCACATGCTCAATAGAAATGTCGCCCTTCAACACATGATCATGAAGAAAATGATGACAAATCTGAATGTGCTTTGTCTTCGAGTGCTGGACTGGGTTGTGAGCAATCTTGATTGCACTCTCATTGTCACAGAAGAGAGGCACATTCTTCACGTTGACGTCGTAGTCCTTGAGAGTTTGCTTCATCCATAGCAATCGAGCACAGCAAGAACCAGTAGCAATGCACTCAGCTTCAGCAGTAGACAGTGATACGCAGTTCTATTTCTTCGAGGACCAACAGACCAAAGATCTTCCGAGGAAATGACATGTACCAGATGTTGACTTGCGGTCCACACGATCACCAGCATAGTCAGAGTCTGAATATCCAATGAGATCAAAAGCCGAGCCCTTGGGATACCATAATCCAAGTGTTGGTGTGTGAGCTAGATATCGAAGAATATGCTTCACAGCCTTATGGTGTGATTCCTTCGGTGTAGCTTGAAATCGGGCACACATGCAAACACTAAGCATAATATCTGGCCTAGATGCACATAAGTACAATAAAGAACCAATCATGGAGCGGTATACCTTTTGATCAAAGTCAATACCATTTTCATCAGTGCATAGATGGCCATTTGTGGGCATAGGAATTTTGACGCCTTTGCAATCTTGCATGCCGAATTTCCTCAATACGTCCTTGAGGTATTTCTCCTGAAATATGAATATGCCATTGCGTTGTTGACGAATTTGAAGACCTAAGAAGAATTTCAATTCTCCCATCATAGACATTTGATATTCTTCACTCATCATATAGGCAAATTCATCACTGTAACGTTGGTCAGTACAGCCAAAGATAATATCATCAACATATATTTGGCACACAAACAATTCACCATCATAGGATTTAGTGAAAAGAGTAGGGTCAAGTGAACCAGGTTTGAAGCCTTTCTTCATGAGGAATTCCTTCAAAGTATCATACCACGCCCGAGGGGCCTGCTTGAGGCCATAGAGGGCCTTATTGAGTCTGAAGACTTTATCAGGATGCTTTGGATCTTCAAAACCTGGGGGTTGAGCAACATATAGTTCTTTCTCAAGCTTACCATTGAGGAATGAACTTTTCACATCCATTTGATATAGAGTGATATCATGATGGTTAGCATAAGCAAGTAATATGCGAATAGCCTTAAGTCTAGCAACAGGTGCAAAAGTTTCATCGAAATCAATTCCTTCAACCTGTGTGTAGCCTTGAGCTACAAGCCGTGCCTTATTCCTCACCACAAGGCCATTTTCATCTTGCTTGTTGCGGTAGATCCACTTTGTGCCAATGATATTGTGCCTGCGAGGATCTAGACGTTTGACCAGTTCCCAGGCGTTGTTGACCTCGAACTAATGTAATTCTTCTTGCATGGCTTGAATCCACTCAGGCTCCAGAAATGCTTCATCTACCTTAGTGGGCTCTGTGATAGAGACAAACGCAAAGTTCCCACAAAAGTTAGACAAATGTGAAGCTTTTGAGCGTGTGAGATGACCTGGTGCTTCAATGTCATCGATGATTTTCTCAATCTGCACTTCGTTTGCAATGCAAGGATGAGCTGGTTGTCGTCGAGGAATTTGATCAGCATTTTCTTCAGCACCATTTTCTTCAGGTGCATTGGCTCGACGTTCTTCACGTTCTGGAATGAATTCTTCAGCAGATTCTTTGGTCGGAATGACATCCTCAGTAGCCTTGAACTTGATAGTTTCCTCAGGTGCTGGTTCATCTATCACAGAAGGTAGGTGCTCTCTTTTCGAGCCATTAGTTTCATCGAACCGCACATCTACAGTTTCAAAAACTTTGTGGTGAACGTTGTTGAAGACTCTGTAGGTGTGCGAGTCCTTTCCATAACCAAGCATAAAACCCTCATGTGCTTTCGGTGCAAACTTAGAGTTGTGATGAGGATCTCCAATCCAACATTTAGCACCGAAGACTTTGAAATAACTCACATTGGGTTTCTTGTCAGTGAGGAGTTTGTATGCAGTCTTCTTGAAGAATTTGTGAAGATATACTCTGTTGATGATGTGGCAAGCAGTATCAATTGCCTCAATCCAGAAACGACGATGCGTCTTGTACTCATCAAGCATAGTGCGAGCAATCTCAAAAAGAGTCCTGTTCTTGCGCTCCACGACGCCATTCTGTTGAGGAGTATAAGGAGCAGATAACTCATGAATAATACCAAGTTCATCAAGATAGTCATCAAGACCAGAATTCTTGAACTCCATTCCATTGTCACTCCTAATGTGCTTGATCTTCACACCAAAGTTGGTTGAAGCCCTCGAGGAAAATCGTTTGAAGACTTCCTGCACCTCATGTTTGTAAGTGACAATATGTACCCATGTGTAATGAGAGTAATCATCAACAATAACAAAGCCATAGAGAGATGCATCATTTGTGACTGCTGAGTAGTGATTTGGACCCAAAAAATCCTTGTGAAGCAATTCAAATGGTCGAGTAGTAGTCATGATAGTCTTTGCTGGATGCTTGGCCTTGGTCATCTTTCCAGCTTCACAGGCTCCGCACAGGTGATCCTTGAGGAATTTGACATTCCCAATGCCAATGACATGCTTCTTCTTCGCAAGCGTGTGCAAATTCCTCATGCCAGCATGACCAAGTCGTCGATGCCATAGCCAGCCTTCTGAAGCTTTTGCAAGTAGGTATACGGCTGGTTGTGGTCCTGTAGAGAAATCAACAATATACAGATCTCCTCTCCTAAAGCCTTCGAAGACTGACTTTTCCCTTTGTCAGCGAAGATGATATGCTTCAGATGCGATGGACATAAGGGAGCATCCATCAATAGATTCTTGTCACCATTCATGTGATTTGTACATCCACTATCGAGGACCCACTCATTGGCTTTGGGTTGATCATCCTGCAGATGAATTAGTGCAACTTACAAACTCATATACTTCATCAGTGAAGAATATGATATCAATTTCATCAGATCAAGTAATAGAACAGATAAAGCAATATGAGGACATGAGAAATGAGAGTTCATTTCTTCATGATTAGCCTGCGTCCTTTCAGGCAATTTCAGGTCTCCAGCAAATTCTTCAGACGTTTAAGCACGTCTGGAGACCTGACCCTGCATAAAAGATTAGTTCTTTTTCTTCACCACCCACATCTGAAGGGGTGGTAAAGAGTTCATCACTCTGCGAGCTCCATACGAGAAAGGTGGCATAGAAGCCAGTCCATTTCGTTTCACATAAGAGGAGTTAGGATAAGCATATGAATAAGCAGAGAAATTCTTCGAGGACTTATGAACATAATGGTTAGAAGAATAATGCTCATATTCATAGCCCTTAGCTCTTCCCTGCGATACAGAGGTGTTAGCACGATGATATTCATATGAGGACTTTGATCCATTTGAGGAATTTGATCCACATGAGGAATTTGGTCCGTATGAGGACTTGGATCCTTATGAAGAATTTGGTCCATATGAAGAATTTGATCTGGGGTTCCTATTCTTCACAGGTGGTGTCATGAGGACATTCACCTGAAGACTTTCAAGGCACCTTTTGGGAACCCAGATTTTCTTCATAGGGGAACCGTTCCTGCAGTTCGTGCCAACATATCTAGCAGATACTTCACCATTCTAATTTTTGAACAGTTTATAGTTGAAGTCAAATGACTCATCAGAACAATGAGGAGATTCACATGTAAAGCCAGATAAATTGGATGGATCAACTGGAGGTCCCTTTGCAGCAACCCATGAGGTTTTGGGGTACTGCTCAGGCTTCCAATATGTACCATCAACATTGAGTTTCCTCTCAAAGGCAATACCCTCTTTCCTACGGTTCCTGTTGAGGATCTGCTTTTTAAGCACATCACAAAGAGCCTGATGCCCTTTGAGGCTTTTGTACATGCCTGTCATATACAATTCCTTCAGCCTGCATCATCAGTGATACTAGCAATGTCCTCAGATGAGGAATTAGTGATAGCAGAGACAGTTGAAGAATTTTTAGAATTAGAAGCATTTGAACATTCAGGTGAAGAATTAGCAGATTCACGTTCAATGCACTTCAAACATGGAGGAACAAATTCTTCCTGAGCAGCGCTGATTTGTTGAGCAAGCAATGAATCGCGCTCCTTCTGAAGATCTTCATAACTCACTCTTAGCTTTTCAAGATCTTGCTTTCTTTGAAGAAATTCATAAGAAAGCTTCTCATGATCAGATAAGAGAGTGTTATGATGACCTTGAAGGTTGTCAAACCTAGACTGAAGTCTCTGAAGATTTTCAGTCAAGGTTTTAGTGCGATCCATTTCTTCACCCAACATATCATCACTTTTATCTAGCATGGTTTGAACCTTTTCAAAAGCCTTTTGTTGTTTCACAGCAATCTTAGCAAGTTTAGAGTAGCTGGGCTTGAGGTTTTCATCAGATTCATTCTCACTTGATTCAGAGGAGGTATTTGAGTACCTTGGCACCCTTTGCCATGAAGCAATGGGTGGGAGCGTAGTCATCATTGCCTTCATCAGCCTTGTTGGTGGAGCCATTTTCTTCAGAGTTGAAGATAGACTTGCTGACGAATGCAGTAGCGAGAGCTAGACTCGCCACACCAGACTCGGACTCCTCAGATGCCTCCTCTTCCTCATGTTCCTCAGATTCAGCCTCAGAGTCCATTTCCTTGCCAATGAATACCAGAGCCTTCTTGGAGCTGCTCTTCTTGTGAGATGAAGACTTTGAAGATTTTGATGATGAAGACTTTGAAGATTTCTTCTTCTTCTTCGCGTCATCAGAACCGTACTCCTTGTATTTCTTCTTCTTTGATTCCTTTTCCCACTGAGGACAATCTTGAATGTAGTGACCAGGTTTCTTGCATTTGTGGCATAGCCTCTTCTTGTAGTCACTGGATGAGGAATCAGTGCTCCTTGAGGATTTTCCAAAGCGACCACGTCTTGAGAACCTTTGGAATTTCTTCACGAGCAGTGCTAGCTCCTGGCTCAGTTCTTCAGGATCACCAAGGCTACTACCAGAATCTTCACCTTCAGATTCAGAGACGACCTTGGCCTTCAGGGCACATGATCTGCCATAGCTCGAACCGTAGAGATCTCTCTTCTCAGCAAGCTGGAACTCATGAGTATTTAGCCTCTCGAGGATATCAGTGGGATCAAGTGACTTGTAATCAGCACGTTCTTGTATCATCAATGCCAGAGTATCAAATGAGGAATCAAGCGATCTCAGCAATTTCTTCACCACCTCATGGTCGGTGATGTCAGTGGCACCAAGTGCTTGAAGCTCATTTGAGATGTCAGTGAGGCGATCGAAGGTTTGTTGAACATTTTCATTGTCGAGTCTTTTGAAGCGGTTGAAGAGATTGCGAAGAACGTCAACTCGAGAGTCACACTGTGTTGAGACTCCTTCATTGACTTTGGACAGCCTATCCCAGATAAGCTTGGCAGTTTCCAATGCACTTACTCTTCCATACTGCCCTTTGCTCGGATGGTCACATATGATGTTCTTCGCTTGGGAGTCGAGTTGCTTGAATCTCTTCACATCAGTAGCATTCAGAGAAGGTGTGACTGAGGGAACACCATTTTCCACAACATACCAGAGATTGTTATCAATTGCCTCAAGATGCATTCGCATCTTATTCTTCCAGTAGAGGTAGTCCGTCCCATCGAAGGTAGGACACACAGCAGAGACCTTGATCATACCTGCGGTCGACATAACTAAAACTCCAGGCGGTTAAACCAAAATCACACAGAACAAGGGAGTACCTTGCTCTGATACCAATTGAAAGTGCGTTATATCGACTAGAGGGGGGGTGAATAGGCGATTTTTATGAATTCTTCACTAAGGAATTTCAGGGTGAGGAAATTCCGAAGCGAAGAACTACTTGCAGCGGAATAAGTAATCAGATGTAAACATAACAGAACACAAGCATGGTCATCAAGATGAAATGAAGACAAGCACAGAGTACAGAAAGCGTAAACACAGGATAGCACAGGATGAAGACAAACAGACTGAAGAAATTGAACTGAGGAAATTGAGAAAGTCTTCAGTCAAAGTCTTCAAACACTGATATGAACAAGTGCCCAACACAGTTATGAGGAAATGAAAGAGTTGAAGAAATAGAACCAGTAAGCTTGGTGAAGACAATGATTTGGTAGACCAGTTCCAACTGCTGTCTCAGTTGTACGTCTGGTTGGAGCGGCTAGGTATTTAGACCTGAGGACACACAGTCCCGGACACACAGTCCTCACCATATTCTCCTTGAGCTAAGGTCACACAGACCTCGCCCAATCATTCATGGTAAGTCTTCAGGTGACTTCCAAACCTCCACAAACTCGGTCACTCGGCGATCCACAATTCCTCTTGGATACTCTAGACCATGACGCCTAACCGTCTGGAAGAAGCACAGTCTTCAAAGGTAATAAGTGCCAGATCCATGCAGGATCAATCTCTTCAGTGATGCTGTGACAGCCTGGATTTTGCCTTCTCTCTTTTGCCGGACTTGCCTTCTCTCTTTTTCCGGACTTGGTTTTCACCGTGGTTTTTGCCCTGATTTTATTTGGGTTTTGGATCAATTCAAATGGACTTGTCACTTGGGCATATCCTTGGCTTTCACCCAAGTGACCCATCTATCTTATTCCTCCCACAAATTCCCAAAATAATCAAATGACTATTTTTCCTAAAAGAAAAATATTCATTTTTCTCTCTTAAACTCACTTCAGAACCATGTGCTCCAAAGCAACCTCAATTTTTCTTGCTCAGAAAAATCGGAGATAATCCTAAATATTCTTAGAACCCTGGCACACCTTCCCATGCAAAAATATTGCATCACTTTTTGTAATATTTTTGTTGTAGAAAATCTTTTCACTTCTGGACCAAAAATGCACGTTGTACAGCAAGTGCATTTTTCCTTGAGCTTTTGGCCCTGAGTTTTCTTGAGCTTGAACACCTTCCTAAGTAACCCTAAACCCCAGGAGATTAGCCCTAATGGCCTTCTAGAAGGTGGCCAAACTTGGCGACCAAGTTTCTGACCAGAAACTTGCCAGCTTCGTATAGTCGAGTCTGGTCGGCCTGGGTATGATCCATCACCCCTCCTTGACGTAACACTGCATGGTCGAGCGCTTGGACAAGGTTTGGCAGCTCCTGGCCGTCATTTTGACCATGCCAGCATGGTGATCGCGTGAGGACACAACACCTGGCAGCGTCTCGACGCGCTCTGGCTATCGCCTTGCCCTCTGTCTCGCGCGTGCCCGTTCCAGCGCTCGCCTCCGACTGCCGCACCGTGCCACAACCCTCAAACCATCACCCTTGACCCCTCCCTGGCGCTCGCCGACACCGGAGCCGCCGCAGCAAGCACGAGTGCGTCGCGTCCAAATCGGCATAGTGCGTGCATGCACTTGTCCTCTTCTCCAACCGCCTCCTCTGCGCGTCCGCAAGCGTAGGCAAGCTCCTGAGTCGATGCAGCACCTTGCCCCCTCGCGTTGGAGCTTCTCGTCGACGTTCGCCGCGTGTCCAGAATGCCCCGGCAGCGACACGTCCCCCCTCCATTCTGGCTATATATAGCGCCCCCGCCTCCCTTGCTAGGCACGCACCACTCCACACCACCTCCACGAGCACGTAGACGAGCAAAAGCCCGGTCGGGCAGGCCTCTGGCCGTCGCCCCGACCCGAGGACTCCGGCGATCCCCGCAGTCCAGCTGTCGCGCTCCGGTGCCTCTCGAGCTCAAGCAGCTACTTGGGCGGGGCATTCTGGACCCTGCCAAGCCCTCGGAGCTGCCTGGACCCTGCCAAGCCCTCGGAGCTGCCTCTAGCCGTCGTCTTCAACCTCTCCGGCGAACCCCGTCCGCCAGCGAAGCTTGTGAGCTCGACTACGGCCAGCTCCGTTCACCTCTCGCCAAGCCACGGGTAGGGGCAGGTGCGCCGCGAGCTCCGCTTCCAATCTATCCCTCTAGCTTAGTCCCGAACCCCTCGTCGCCGGCATGAGCTCCGACGAAACGCAGCCCCCCTCTGATCTCGATCCCCCTCTCTCTCCTGATGGGTGGGGCCCAGTGTCAGCCTCACCACTCATGCCCGAAGCGGTACGAGTGGAGGCGCACTTCCGTTTTACGCCTTCGACATCACCCCCTCCCCCCCCAGGATTTTCTGTTTATTCAAATTTAATTCAGAAATTTGACTAAACTTTGACCAGCCATTACTTCTAAACCATAAGTCCAAATGAATTGATTCTTTTTGCATTGTCTTTGTTACAGAAAGCTCTAGCAGCACACCAAAAGGTGGATTTTTCCTTGCTGTCTAGAATTTTTGGTGATTTTCAGAATGTGTTTTGACATTTATTTTTGTGGTTTTAAATTGTTTTAAGAAGGAGAAGCTTGTCTTGAAGCAATCCAAGAGGGGTGTGATCCTCCTCTACACTAAGGCAAGCCACACCAGCATTTGGATGGTGTTATTTCAATATCTATGATTTTCTACTTTAATATGAGTTCTTATTTGCATTAAAATTTGTAAATAATTTTGGTAAATTACTAGTCACTTTATTCTGTTAGAAATGCTTGTTTTAGTTACTGGTTGCATGCATGACCTTCCTTGGTTAAGTAGAGTAAGATTTTTACACTTTGCATATTGCTATGGAAATTGGTGGTATTAATTTTACTAAATGATATTTTCATTTAAATAAAGAACCAATAAAAATATTGCTTGTTGATAAAAATGAGGTATAACCAGAAAGTTTGATCCTTAGTGTTGCAAGATAATTATGTGGTTAAGTTTGATCCATGAACATGAGTTGTTTGCTTCGCATAGTGAGTAGTTGCATGATTTCCGGTATTATGCCATTGTTAGTAATAAAAAGTTTTCTTAAGAGTTAAACTTGATTAAGTTCAACTTGAATATGATGTTGATCACATCATGGTGCCACTGAATCGGGTTCTTAGTTCAGTGCGACCACATTTACCTAATGGGAAGGTCTTGATTCCGTCCTTTGTTGTGGCTCTCACCGGTGCCTCCCGCGAGGGAAGGTTATGGGCGCGCATACCCTGGCCCGGTAGGCAGACATAACCTTGTGTACTCATTTTTGTTTTTATGGTACCTTGTCCCCGTTTGGGACCGTTTTGCCACGATGGTGGCCGTTGGTGTCTTTGGTAGACACGGGGCCACCCAAGACCTAGCCCTGGGAGGGAGATGGTCGGAGTGGCCAGGGAGAGTGCATGACAAAGGGAGGGTTTCGTCGGGATACTTTGGTCCACCTGAATGGGAGTGAGAGGCCAGGTATTCCATAGTGTGGGTATAGTGCGCTACCTCTGCAGAGTGTATTTAATATATCGATAGTCGCGCCCTCGGTTGTGGGCAAAACTCGGGAGTAAGTCACACCATGGATCAACTTTTATAATTAATCTTGCCAACTAGAAATTGTTGTGATGCATTGTTTCGTGATGAACCTTGAACACTTGAGGTGTTCATGAGCGATTGGTTTCAGGTGTGACCCCGGTGTGGTCATCGTTTGGTTACGAGGTAACCGTCTGGTAAGCGAGTCCGTGTGACTCGGTGTGCTGTTTGGCTGCTTTGCATCTGTAGTATTTTCATGCATTAGTTTAACCTGATTAATTATCATGATATTGTCTGTCATCGTGCTTATGTTTGTTGTGAGCTTGCAAGTACATTCAATGTACTGACCTGGCATGTTATGCCAGCTTTCAGGCAAGTCGATTCGCATTGGAGCGCATCTCGTGTCTAGGCCGTGTCCACGTCGGTGTCCCTGTGCTATGGAGTTCCGCTACGACTTTCTTCCACTTCCGCGTAGTTTCGTGTGATCGAGGCCCCAGCCATGTTCATTAAATAATGTACATACTGTCCAGCAGCACCGTGTGTGCCGCTTGGCCTCGAATCTCGATGTAATATCAGACCTATGTACCCCGCTAGTATCAGTAAAGCGGTTATTTCTGTACCATGTTGTTGTGTGTTGCCAGAAGACTCGATATCTGGGCTGGCAATGCAGGGTAAACCGGTGCTCTGAGTGCCGGTAGATAGTTTCGTTTGAGTGCCGGTAGACATAGGAATTGGTTGTTGCATTGCATGCATGTTTAATTGTTGTTATTACTAACCGTATGGTTTGTGAGTGTAGATGGCACCAGTACCGATCTTGTACCATCCTGAGCCAGGTCCGTGCACATCGCCGCACCTGCTTCAGAACGTGTGGCGATGACTCTATCTAGAGGGTGCTGATCCAGAGTATCGGGTGTATCGCGAGCATCTGGCCGGTGCATTGTATGAGTATTATGCTGAGGTCACTCTACACCACAGTTCCCCATCCGACGCTTACACTCGTTCGTCTAAGGGTGGTCTTGCTTCTACGCCATCTCAGGCGGTTCAGTTTTCTGCTATCGAGGCTCTTATAGACTTGCGCTACAATGAGGTTCGCATGCACACACACACCCTGGACTTTTCTACTACCCATCTCTGCACGAGAATGGGCGTATCTGCTTTCCTTTAATTAACCCGGCATGCGATCGTCCCACTAGCCACCTTGCACGCTACATCACCGCTACTTATTTCCTTAACTACGAGTTAGCTCGGGAGCTCTCACGCGCTCGCACCGCTCTCGCTGTTGCTCGTATAAGGAACCCTCGTCCAGCTGTCATCTACGCTTCTGCTCCTCCCACCTCCGTTCCCTCGATGACCTCACAGGGTACCGTTAACCCTCTGACAGTGAACCCTCGCAGCACTCCTGCTGCATGATCTTCTCTTGTAGCGACTCCTGCTGCTCCTATGCTTAGATCCCATCCACCGCCTGCCCCTGAGGGAGAGCCCTCGAGGCACCGTCAGCGCACCTCTCTTCCCCCGGAGGTCTCTACTATCAGTTCAGGATCTGGGTCCGGTTCAGGAGACGAGCCTGCAGCACCACCACCCGAGCAGTAGACCGTTAGAGTATCGTTGTAGTCATGAGCATGATGTATGGCTGTAATCGCACTTGTCATGACGCGTAGTTTCATGTACGAGGGTAGTAGACCCATTGTGATGTTTACTTTCATGTTGGGACTATGTATAATTATGTTGGACTCTTTTATTCGACTTGGTTTTCATTCACTGTTTTATTCCGGGATTTGTCATTGGTTTTCCCCCATTTTGGAATTTTCTCATCCTGGTTGCTATGTATTGGGAAAACGAAAAATAGGATGCCGCGTGGAGGCAGCAGCAGTCAAGCTGGTGAGGATGTCCCTGTCCGTCGCTCCGCAAGACAGGCAGGACATTCCCCTGAGCCATACCAGCCACCTCCGCTTCCACCGCCACAACCGCCTTCCACCAAGCAAATCCTGCGAATGTTTGAAGAAAGAAGGAGTAACGATCTGCTAGAAGTACTGAAAAGTGTAAAAGTTATGGTTGGGCAGAATGGAAACCAGAATGGCCATCACTCCAAGCTATCAGATTTTCAGCGAACCAATCCTCCCAGCTTCAGCCAAGTACTTGATCCATTGGACGCCGACGACTGGCTAAGGACCATTGAGAAGAAACTGGAGATTTCCCGCACTAAAGAAGGAGACAAGGTTCCTTTCGCAACGCATTATCTCGAAGGAGTTGCCACTATATGGTGGAATAATGCCAAAGCAATATGGCCCACGGATGAGGAAATTACTTGGACAAAACTCAAGGATCATTTCCGCAAGTACCATATTCCCACCGGAATCATGAAGATCAAGCAGTGCGAATTTCTCGCTCTCACTCAAGGCAGCGCGACCGTCAATGAGTACCTGAACAAATTCAACCATTTGGCCCGTTATTCTCTCCACGATGTGGCCACAGAAGAGCGGAATATCGACCGGTTTCTTGGAGGCCTGAATCAGCATCTTAGGTGCACTCTCAGTATGTTTGATTTCCCAGACTTTCTGACTCTGGTGAACAAGGCCCTCATCGCCGAGAGGGAACATAAGCTCATGCACGACAACAAGCCAGCCGTTAATGACCACAAGTGCAAATTCGAGCCAAAGAAGGATATGCAACCAGTGCAAAAGGCTCGTACTTGGCAACAGACTCAGGTGGAGTACAAACCCAATTGGCAGCAGAATGTCAACAAGACTACTACACAAGTCAAGAATGTCGTGACCAGCCCGATACGCGACGATTGTCAGCGCAACAATTTGTGCTTCAGCTGTGGTCAAACCAGACACTACGCCTGATAGTGTCCCAAGAACACCAAGCACGTCGCTCCATTTCAGCCGCAAGTCAACTACATGGAGCCGTATTCCGCCCCCGATATAATCCAAGGGCAAGTTCATCACATCTCCATGGACGAAGCCCAAGAAGACCCGGAAGTCGTCATTGGTATGTTTCTCGTTAACGACATACCGTCGGTAATTTTATTTGACTCTGGGGCTTCCCTCTCTTTTATTTCGCGGAGTTTTGCTTCCCAAAACAATTTTTCCTTGCTCGATTTTGGGAAAACACATGCTGGTACAATCCCTGGGATCCCTACTTAGAAGCAATCTCGTCTGCCGAAATTTGGAGATCGACATCAAGGGCGTCAAGTTTCCAACATCATTGATAATCATCGATTCCAACAAATTGGATGTCATTCTGGGCATGAATTGGTTGACCCAATACCGAGTCTGCATCAGCTGTGCGACCCGAGAAGTTACCCTGAAAAGTATGGAAGGTCGCACTACCAATTTTTATGCCCGCAATCGCATCCCCACGAAAGATATGGTTTTCGCAGCCGTGACAGAAGAGGTGGAATCAATTCCAGTGGTCAGCGAGTATCCAGATGTATTTCCTGAAGAATTACCTGGCATGCCACCAGACCGAGAATTGGAGTTTGCTATTGACCTGGTGCCCGGAACCACTCCGATACATAAGAAATATTATCGGATGCCTTCCTCAGAATTGGTGGAGTTGAAGAAACAACTGGATGAGATGCTGCAAAAAGGATACATTTGTCCAAGCTCTTCACCATGGGGATCACCCGCAATCTTCGTGGACAAAAAGGATGGCAGTCTACGAATGTGCGTAGACTACCGCCAGCTGAATGATGTCACCATCAAAAACAAGTATCCACTGCCGAGGATTGATGATCTGTTTGATCAACTCAGTGGGGCCAAAGTATTCTCCAAAATGATTTGAGGACGGGATATCATCAACTCAAGATAAAGAAGGAAGATATTCCTAAGACCGCGCTCACCACTCGGTACGGTCTTTATGAATACACCGTTATGTCCTTTGGCCTCACCAACGCTCCTGCATTCTTTATGCATATGATGAACAAGGTGTTTATGGACTTCTTGGACAAATTTGTGGTGGTGTTCATTGACGACATACTCATTTACTCCAAGAGCAAGGACGAACATAAGGAGCATCTTCGAGCAGTTCTGCAAAGACTTCGCGATCATCAACTGTATGCCAAATTCAGCAAATGTGAGTTTTGGCTCCAGCAAGTGGGATTCCTTGGGCATATCCTCTCAGCAGAAGGAATCTCGGTGGACCCAAGCAAGGTAAAGGACGTACGTGATTGGTCCGCACCCACCACCGTCTCAGAAATCCGGAGTTTCCTTGGACTAGCCGGATATTATCGTCGGTTTATCGAAGGATTTTCCAAGATCGCCAAGCCAATGACGGAGCTCCTCAAGAAGGACAAGAAGTTCGTATGGACTAAGGACTGCGAACGAAGCTCCAATGAGTTAAAAACAGGCTGACGTCGGCACCTGTATTAACTCTTCCAGACATCTACCGCGGTTTTGACGTTTACTGTGACGCCTCCAGAAGAGGGCTGGGGTGCGTACTCATGCAGGATGGCAAAGTGGTAGCCTATGCATCTCGCCAGCTGCGACAACATGAAGGAAACTATCCTACCCATGATTTGGAATTGGCTGCCGTGGTGCACGCTTTGAAAATCTGGAGACATTATCTGATTGGGAAGAAGTGCCAGATATTCATCGACCATAAGAGTCTCAAGTATATCTTCACTCAGCCCGACTTGAACCTTCGACAGCGAAGATGGCTCGAGTTGGTTAAGGACTACGACCTCGGAATTAATTATCACCCGGGCAAAGCTAATGTGGTGGCTGACGCCCTCAGCCGCAAACCAGCCAACCTTAATGCTCTAATGGACTCCTTACCTCCGGAGCTTTATGAAGAAATCATGCAGCTAAACTTGGTGATCACCGACGCCCGTATTACTAGTATATTGGAAGTTGCCCCCACTCTCGAAGAGGAAATCCGCTGTGCTCAGGTGGATGACAAGGTGTTACAAATATATGTTCAGAAGATGCACCAAGGGCATGCACCGGATTTCTCTATGGATCAGCAGGGTTCGCTAAGATTCTGCGGAAGACTTTGCGTACCCAATCACGAAAGCGTGAAGAAGAAAATATTGGCAGAAGCGCATGAAGCACCATACTCCATTCACCCCGGTGGTACCAAAATGTATGAGGACCTTCGTAGAATATTTTGGTGGGATGGTATGAAGAAAGACATCGCGTATTTTGTGGCATGTTGCGACACATGCAATAAAGTAAAGGCGGAACATCAAAAGCCTGCCGGACTCCTTCAGCCTCTGCCGGTATCCCAATGGAAATGGGATGATATTTGCATGGATTTCATCACCGGATTGCCAAGGTCTCATCGAGGCAACGATGCAATATGGGTCATAGTGGACACCTTAACCAAGGTGGCACACTTCCTGCCTATCTGGACTACATACCGTGCAAATCAACTCGCACGGCTGTATGTATCAAGAATCGTCAGTCTACATGGAGTACCTAAGACCATCACCTCCGACAGAGGATCCCTTTTCACATCCGCATTTTGGGCCCGACTACATCAAGCCTTGGGTACCGCTCTGAAGTACAGCACGGCTTATCATCCCCAGACAGATGGACAAACTGAGCGAGTAAATCAAATACTTGAGGATATGCTACGAGCCTGTACATTGGCCCAAGGAACCAAGTGGGAAGACTGTCTGCCCTACGCCGAGTTTTCCTACAACAACAGTTTCCAGGCCAGCTTGAAGATGTCACCTTATGAAGCCCTGTATGGCCGGAAATGCCGCACCCCATTGAATTGGTCTCAAACCGGAGACAGCCACATTTTTGGGACTGATTTAATGCTTGAAGCAGAGAAGCAAGTCAAGGAAATCCGAGACAGACTGCAACTGGCCAAATCCCAACAGAAGAGCTACTATGATGCCAAACATCGTCAGATCAGCTTCGAACCCGGAGAACACGTATATCTCCGAGTCACCCCGATGAAAGGAGTCAAGAGATTTCAGACCCGAGGAAAATTGGCACCCAGATATATCGGCCCATTCCCCGTCATGGCCAGAGTCGGAACAGTTGCCTACCAGTTGGAATTGCCACCAGAATTGTCAGAAGTACACAACGTGTTCCACATCTCAC
This sequence comes from Triticum aestivum, assembly GCF_018294505.1. NCBI lineage: Eukaryota > Viridiplantae > Streptophyta > Magnoliopsida > Poales > Poaceae > Triticum > Triticum aestivum. Next base: position 275,801,931 of record NC_057814.1, on the reverse strand, counting down.
AGCTAAGAAGATGCATCTCGCCACCGGAGAAAGGGACTGATATGTCAGAGATAGAATTGGCTAAGGATTTGACTTATGAGGAAAAGCCAACCAGAATATTGGATCAGACACAAAGGGTCACTCGCAGCAAAGAGATACGGTTTTACAAGGTTCAGTGAGAGCATCACACCGAGAAGAAGCAACCTGGGAAAGAGAGGAATTTTTAAGGACTGCATACCCATAATGGTTTTCCAAAGCAACCGAATCTCGAGGACGAGATTCATCCTAAGTGGGGGAGGTTTGTGACAGCCTGGATTTTGCCTTCTCTCTTTTGTCGGACTTGCCTTCTCTTCTTTTCTGGACTTGGTTTTCACCTGGTTTTTGCCCTGGTTTGATTTGGGTTTTGGATCAATTCAAATGGACTTGTCACTTGGGCATATCCTTGGTTTTTGCCCTGGTTGGAGCTTCTCGTCGACGTTCACCGCGTGTCCAGAACGCCCCGGCGGCGACACGTCCCCCCCCTCCATTCCGGCTATATATAGCGCCCCCGCCTCCCTTGCAAGCCACGCACCACTCCACACCACCTCCACGAGCACGTAGACAAGTAGAAGCCCGGTCGGGCAGGCCTCTGGCCGTCGCCCCGACCCGAGGACTCCGGCGATCCCCGCAGTCCAGCTGCCGCGCTCCGGTGCCTCTCGAGCTCAAGCAGCTGCTTGGGCGGGGCATTGGGGGTCTGCTAGTGCTGCCTGGACCCCGCCAAGCCCTCGGAGCTGCCTCTAGCCGCCGTCTTCAACCTCTCCGGCGAACCCCGTCCGCCACCGAAGCTTGCGAGCTCGACTGCGGCCAGCTCCGTCCACCTCTCGCCAAGCCACGGGTACGGGCAGGTGCGCCGCGAGCCCCGCTTCCAATCTATCCTTCTAG
>NC_057814.1:275798784-275800586 GCF_018294505.1 Triticum aestivum | reverse complement strand
CGAAGCGGTACGAGTGGAGGCGCACTTTCGTTTTACGCCTTCGACATCACCCCCCCCCCCAAGGATTTTCTGTTTATTCAAATTTAATTCAGAAATTTGACTAAACTTTGACCAGCCATTACTTCTAAACCATAAGTCCAAATGAATTGATTCTTTTTGCATTGTCTTTGTTACAGAAAGCTCTAGCAGCACACCAAAAGGTGGATTTTTCCTTTCTGTCTAGAATTTCTGGTGATTTTCAGAATGTGTTTTGCCATTTATTTTTGTGGTCTTAAATTGTTTTCAGAAGGAGAAGCTTGTCTTGAAGCAAACCAAGAGGGGTGTGATCCTCCTCTACACTAAGGTAAGCCACACCGGCATTTGGATGGTGTTATTTCAATATTTATGATTTTCTACTTTAATATGAGTTCTTATTTGCATTAAAATTTGGTAAATAATTTTGGTAAATTACTAGTCACTTTATCCTCTTAGAAATGCTTGTTTTAGTTACTAGTTGCATGCATGACCTTGCTTGGTTAAGTAGAGTAAGATTTTTACACTTTGCATATTGCTATGGAAATTGGTGGTATTAATTTTACTAAATGATATTTTCATTTAAATAAAGAACCAATAAAAATATTGCTTGTTGATAAAAATGAGGTATAACCAGAAAGTTTGATCCTTAGTGTTGCAAGATAATTATGTGGTTAAGTTTGATCCATGAACATGAGTTGTTTGCTTCGCATAGCGAGTAGTTGCATGATTTCCGGTATTATGCCATTGTTAGTAATAAAAAGTTTTCTTAAGAGTTAAACTTGATTAAGTTCAACTTGAATATGATGTTGATCACATCATGGTGCCACTGAATCGGGTTCTTAGTTCAGTGCGACCACATTTACCTAATGGGGAGGTCTTGATTCCGTCCTTTGTTGTGGCTCTCACCGATGCCTCCCGCGAGGGAAGGTTATGGGCGTGCATACCCTGGCCCGGTAGGCAGACATAACCTTGTGTGCTCATTTTTGTTTTTATGGTACCTTGTCCCCGCTTGGGACCGTTTTGCCACGACGATGGCCGTTGGTGTCTTTGGTAGACACGGGGCCACCCAAGACCTAGCCCTGGGAGGGAGATGGTCGGAGTGGCCGGGGAGAGTGCATGAGAAAGGGAGGGTTTCGTCGGGATACTTTGGTCCACCCAAATGGGAGTGAGAGGCCAGGTATTCCGTAGTGTGGGTAAAGTGCGCTACCTCTGCAGAGTGTATTTAATCTATTGATAGTCGCGCCCTCGGTTATGGGCAAAACTCGGGAGTAAGTCACACCATGGATCAACTTTTATAATTAATCTTGCCAACTAGAAATTGTTGTGATGCATTGTTTTGTGATGAACCTTGAACACTCGAGGTGTTCATGAGTGATTGGTTTCAGGTGTGACCCCGGTGTGGTCATCGTTTGGTTATGAGGTAAATGTCTGGTAACACTAGTAGAAAAAGGACCTAATGTGAGACACATTAGTTCCGGTTTGATTTTGGCCCGGTACTAATGGTACCATTAGTGTGCCGGTTCGAACGGCTATGCATTAATGCCGGTTCGTGTTGAACCTTTAGTACCGGTTCGTGCCACGACCGGTACTAAAGGGGTGGTGGCAGGCTGGCGTCAGGCCGGGGCCCCACGATCACCTTTAGTACCGGTTCGTGGCACAAACCGGTACTAAAGGGCTAACCTTTAGTACCGGTTCGTGCCATGAACCGGGACTAAAGGGGTCTGACCTATAGTCCCGGTTGGAGACACAAACCGGGACTATAGGGCAATTTTCAAACTCTACCCCCC